>NC_143001.1:3304910-3605357 GCF_061535395.1 Colias eurytheme
ATGTTTTAAAGGAGTACCTTACTGGATATTTTTTTTTATTTAACATTTTTCAAGCTCGCTATAGCCCGGAAATTAGATCGCATGCACGTACTAGCTGTGTATAGGAAAAATTTAATATTTTAGCATACGGTGATTTCAGTGTTTGTGTTCCGGCTATGAAAATCTGGTGCATACCTATCCGTAAAATTAAGTGTACTGAATAAGGTAGGTATTCGATATATTGTGTCTAACAAAGTTGTTTGGACGAAATCGCTCATCACTACATATAAAACAAAGTCGCTTTCTCTGTCCCTATGTCCCTTTGTATGCTTAAATCTTTAAAACTACGCAACGGATTTTGATGCGGTTTTTTTAATAGATAGAGTGATTCAAGAGGAAGGTTTTAGTATATAATTTATTAGGTTTTAGACAAAGCGGACGAAGCCGCGGACGGTAAGCTAGTATAATATAAAGAATAGATAAAATATACATAATAAAAAAAATATTATTATCTACAATCTTTGCTCTCCGAAAAGGTCTCGGTTAAGAATAATGTCTAATAGCAGTATTAATTCCCGTATATAGCTCTGTCATTTTTTCACACTGGAAATAAAACTGCTTTAAGACATCATGCTTAACCGAGACCTTTGGATTGGATGTTGTTATTTGTTCTGCTTTTAGTTGCTACTAATACGGATCCTCTATTTGACTTGTTTGTTTGTTTGTGTTTGTGTGACTGAACTTTGACCCAGTCGATGTTTTATGTACACAAGCTTCCAATCAATTAGAATCAAGTTCTTAAAAACGAAGACGAAGGCGTTAGCTACTATTGTATTCTGTGACAAAGGCATATGGCAAGTGCAAAGCGTAAGTGTTTTCTTAACAATACAATAATTATTAAAAAAAAATGGTTGTCTGTAAAGTCGGTTTACTGACGATAGTTGAACGTGTGAACGTCCGATTGCGCTTCTTTGTCACTCGTTCCGCGCTCTCGCTTGCACTTCAAGCCTTACATGGAACGCCTCAGAGCGAGGTAACGCCGCATGAGTCATGTTTTTTCGTGCGTGCAGGCGGCGCTATCGAATCATAAGACGTTGTCACGTCAAAAACTTAACTTACCATTAACAATATACTGTCAGTCACTTTTTAAAGGAAAACTTGTATAATAAAGTATATGCATAGAGGAAGAGTCATCTCTGTTTCACATTCCTTACGTATTTTTACTCAAATGAAATGTAAATATTACGTATTTTTACTCAAATAAAAAATGTAAATGTAAATATAGTTATGTTAGAGTGACATTAAATTCTCAAAGGTGGAGGTATAACCTCGCTATATTGTAGTAAAACAGAAAATAGAAAATAATATTCAAGCTTTTATTATGTGACATACATTTTGTTCTTGATGGATAGCATGCAATTTTCAGATAATATGTTTAACTATAAACATTTTACAAGGAAGACGTTTAAAATGCAGGTCATAGGCCAAAAGTTTTGTTGTGCTCCATTTGACAATGTACAGGTAAAATTCGGACATGAGACCTATTGCAGTATTCGTTTCCGTGGATATTGAAATTCTGGATTGTTTGTACTTGTTTTTAAGTTGCCGTTTAAAAAAATTACATCCGCATTATTTGCGCTTGCCTCTCCCTAAATGAAAATGAAAATGAAAACCTCAGCGTAATCGGTGTACATACATAAATAAAATATACTGGCCGAATTCATAACCCCCTCTTTTTTTGAAGTCAGTTAATGAAATTTTACGCACATTTTTATATTATAAACATAATGCACTATAGTTTCAGGTTTAGAGACATTTATTTTTTATATTTAGATTGATGTTTTGATCTTAAATAGGACTGACTTAAATAAGAATACAATTTATACATAGTGCAATTCAAACAGATAGTCACATCCAGTCCTTTTAATTCAGAGTCCTATCTTGTTTCGCTTGACTAAACTTTTGTTTTTGGCGTCCGTAACTGAAATATACCTGAAATTGGTATATAACTGTAGTTCTGGAATATTCATACTTTTATAAAAATAACATGCAAATGTATTGTATATTTATAATTTGTACTTTCTATAGCAGAACTTTCGATATATTAACATTTTATTCAATTGGTTTCATTTGGAGATGGATCATTTCAACTTTGAATAATTATTATCAAATCAGACCACAATGCATTGCACAAAAAATGAGTTCAGCTTTCAATACACAAAGAATATCTAAAAAACCAATAAATTTGCTTGATACACACAAGTTTAAAAAGCTTGTATCTATACTAATCTTAATATATATATATATATTATATATATATATAAATCTCGTGTCACAATGTTTGTCCTCAATGGACTCCTAAACCACTTAACCGATTATAATAAAATTAGCACGCCATGTGCAGTTCGTACCAACTTGAGAGATAGGATAGTTTAAACATGTAGGTACCACGGGCGAAGCCGGGGTGCACCGCTAGTAGGTATTATAAAGCTGAAGGGTTTGTTTGTTGGTTTGAACGCGCTAATCTCAGGAACTAACAGGTCCGATTTGAAAAATTCTTTCAGTGTTAGATAGCCCATTTATCGAGGAAAGCTATAGGCTATAATAATTTAATATCATTACGCTAAGACCAACACGAGCGAAGCCACGCGGATGAACCGGTGAATTACAGTATAAAAAATATTTTTTTAACAAATAAATTCTTTTTTATACTGTAATTGAAAAAAGTTAAGCAAATGTGCAGTTCTAATAAAACGAAATAAAATATAAATCTATGCTGTCGTTACTAGGTTACGTTGTCGAACATTGCAGTCAAAATTAACACAAAGATTAAACCTTACATATACCCATAATTTTACGGCCATATTCCACGCGTAGTTCCCCCACATTCAGACCTCAAATTGTCGTTAAATGACGAATTATAATGTAAATCGCTTTACTTTATAGCTTTCTGTTATGGCAATAAGGGTGGCCAGAGGAGCGATTCGATACGCTGGGAAACACGGCCTAGAAAATGTGATTTATACAATTATGTGTAGCTTATTCGATTATTATTTCTATAGCTGGAAGAATGTGTTATTTATTTTGAGATCTTATTGAACTAAAAAGACAATAAACTTTATTTACAATTATACTAACTATATTTACAATTATATAGTTATGATATGAATTGATTCCTCTATGTCGCGCAGTGAAGATAAAATTAAAGAGTAATACTAGAAACTAGACTAGACTTTACTACTTAACTAGACTTCTTCTTCTCCTATAGTTCTCACTAGCTGTGCGGCGCGGTTTCACACGCGTATCTCCGCTGCTGTTGGTTTTAGCGTGATGAGATATCGCCTATAAGCCTTCCTCGATAAATGGGCTATCTAACACCGAAAGAATTTTTCAAATCGGACCAGTAGTTCCCTAGGCTATATATCATCACGCCAACAGGAGCGGAGCAATGCGAGTAAAACCGCTTGTACACAGCTAGTATTAGTGTATAAAAAGAAAAATATTTAAGTCCTTTTCTAAAGGCGGTGTCGACAGACGCGTCGAACGCAAGCTGTGCTTGTAAGCTATCAAAAGGAAACTCTAATATTCACGTCTAAACATTATATAAAAATACGTGTGACACTCGGGGACTGCCGCGGTAAAGCTATTGCATGCTATGCCTTCAAGCCACACCTCCGCGCCCGTCGGAGTGGGGAGCGTGAGGTTTTTTCGTTACGGAATTTCTCGATTCGGTCCCCGCGCTCAAGACCCGCGATAGAAGCTATGCAATAGCTTAAAATAACCGGTTTTTCACAGGATCGCCCGCTCAGCTTAACATCCTACTTAAAAGTTTTCAACACGATACCCGCAACAAACTGACTCACTGCAAATTCATTTAGCACCTTCATGATAAAGTTGAAAAGTTTTCCATTATCTTTAGTTATATTTTAGATTAAATTACATTACCTTGAGCTGGGCTAGCGTAGTTTTAATACTGGAAGTGTTAAATAGTTTGGAAAATCCAAAAGTGCACGCCTCATAATTTTTTTTTAATAAATATTTATTAATTATTATTTTTGTTTATTTAATAACAATTAAACCACATCGAATCAGACCCTGAAAAATGAAAGGGTTCTATTCCTGAGCATACTCAAGCGTAAGAGAAAAAAAAAGACTCGATTAGTAAAGTATTTCGGTCGCTATCGTGTTAACAAGAAAATCCTCCGCACATACAGACACACGGACGTCCAAGACAGAACTTTTTTAAACTGTTTTTTAACTAGTTTAAATAACAAAAATGACATCAAAAATATCATGAATGTTAAAAATAGTGTTTTTTCTTAATATGTGTGTGTATGTATTATCTTACAAGTGCAATGTATGATACATAAAGACATTTTAAGTTTGAAAAATCAGATGTTTTGCGCGAAGTGACAGTAGTACCCACCTCAACGCTTCGCTTATGAGGCGTGCAATAAAACGTAGACTTACATTTTGCTGCATAAACATTATATTTGGAGGATTCGTTTTCAACATTGTTTTGAGGTGAGTTATATCTGTGATTTAGATCTTGATGCGAACTTTAGTAAAGAAGATTAACAATGTTTTCTTGTAACTTTTAACTATTATCGGATTAATTATGAAAGCTTTGAAGATGTTTGAACTATAATATCTTACATCTTATAACTTAACGAATCATTTTCATTCAAAATAACCTAAATTGGTTGGATATGTCAGTCTTTTATTTTTCAAAATCTAATTTGTACTCATTCGACATACAATGCTAAATCGTTTTATATACAAAACAATGCTTTATATAACAATAATAAAATAGATAAAGCAACAATATAATAGTATCTACTATTTTGTGCTTACAAATTTAGAAAATACACGTTCATGCCAAACTATTTCACTGTTTTCGCGCATGTTATAAAAGTTAATTCAGCTCTCATTTTGTTTAATACTTTATTAAATAGTTTACGTAACATCAATTAATTAATATGCCTCTGGACACGAACTATTTTATGTCATACCGGCTTATTAACCAATAAGTTTTACGGGACGCCGTAAACTAAATTTTAGTATCTATAATACGGGCTGTATAATTTCATAATCTTTGACATAAAGTGCTTTGCACGTTTGTAATAACTTGATTTTACTTTCATGTGGGTTATTTTATTAACGAAGACAATGTGCGTGGTCTTAACTATATTATAGCTTACAAAATAATGTTAAAATGGTAACATTCATATTTCGTATGGTATCTTCTTCAAAGGAGGCCCGTGTCCCAACAGTGAAAACATATTATATGGGTTGATGATGATGATGATGATAGTGATGGTATATCACTTTCTTTAATCACCCACGGAAGTACTTATATGTAATCTGTAATGTGGTATTGGTTTAAAATCACAGTACAACCACAACTCCGAACCGTAAATCTCTAAATAATGTTTATTGTAAAATATTTGACTATTTTATTTAACTCTTTATATCTTATAAATCTTATATTTATAAATCTTCAATAAATTAATGTGTTTTTTTACTAACTCATACTGGAAGTTACCGGAAAATACCCGTCCGCTAAATTTTCATGCACACAAAGAAAAGTACAAAAACCTGACGCAGGTGTACAACAAAGCTGTCACGCACACAAGTACAAAAAAATTGGCCCGCTCTTAACTCATTAGCACATTTAACACAGAATTTTATATAGTTCTGTTTCAATTAATAACAAAAAAATACAATTGAAAGTAAAAAGAGTGATATTAATGCTAAAAGCGAACTTTCTCAGGCAAGAACATTAGAAAGGATAAAAGCTAATGTGATAAGTACTGCATTTAATTAATGATAATTATCTGATATATACCAGAAACATTAATCAAATCAATAAAATCTATTCCTACTGCCCAAAAATGTCTCGTGAAATGAATAAACCTTGCATTGAATATAAATTAACTTTTTTAATGCAGTGTTCCGTTCCTGTTGGTCTTAGCGTGATGATATAATATAGTATGTAGCGTTTCTTGTTATATGGGCTATCTAACATGGAAATAATTTTTCAAATCGGACCAATAGTTCCTGATATTAGCGTTTTTAAACAAACAAACTCTTCAGCTTTACAATATTAAATAGTAGGTATAGATAAATAACAGTTTTCCAAATTTTCACATGACACAAACATGTCACAGATTGCGAGTCTATTGCATCAATAAAAGGACTTACATTCAATATACATCAGCATGGAATTGGGTTAACCCATCGCAATGTAAACAAGGTATTTCTATTCGTAGGCCGACGCGGCGGAGGGATGACTGGCATTACAGAAAAAATTAGGAGAAAATGTGTTGGGTGATGCTCTTTTGTTGGGATAGTTTATCTGTATGCTTGCTTTGATCTCGCAGGGAACATTTGGTTAGGGTAAAACATTAAACGTTAGAAGCTGAAAGGTGTGCAAGATCGTATTCTTGTTTATGTGAAATTATTGAACTGTTAATGATGCTATGATAATGTAAAGGTTGTAAGTGTAAGGTGAAAGTGTCCTATATTATGTTTACTAGCGGTTCGCCCCGGCTTCGCCCGTGGTACCTACATGTTTAAACTATCCTATCTCTCAAGTTGGATCGAACTGCACATGGTGTGCGAATTTAATTATAATCGGTTAAGTGGTTTAGGAGTCCATTGAGGACAAACATTGTGACACGAGATTTATATATATTAAGATTGTATAATGTATAATTTTTGTATAATGAGTGTCTCTGATTTGTCTAATAAAGATTAAGATCGGGATATATTCTGAAGTTGTTTTTTTCTTTTACCTGTAACAAACAATTGATGAAAATAAACTAAAATCTTACAAAGCGGCATTTTAATTTCACCATCCCCATAGTTTTAGGGACATAATTTAAATATTATGTTAAAATATTCAATCTTCTGGCTTATAATATACCCAAAAGGCATGCCACATTTCATACTAAAGAACGGTTTACCTTCCCTAACATTTTATTAAATATCTTCCAGTCTAGTACAACAATAAGAATACATTTGCCAAGTGACATTTCAAAATACAGCGCTATAACTAATTCCCTCAAACAAACTGCATGGAATGCCGACCCTTTGTTACCAGTCTTGAAATAGCTTCCCTTAATTGTGTCCGTTTTACAAAAACACGACTGAACCTCACTAAGCGTAAATTGTTCTTTTTTAAATGAAAATTTAAAATGAAATTCGCTAAATTGTGAGGAAGGTAGTTGTTAAATTTGTACAAGGCTCCCGAATTTATTATGAAAAGTTGCGCAATATAAGTTTGATGAAATAATTTATCTACGTATTTCAATACTAAATTGGCTCAGTAGGGACTCTGTTTAGTGCCGAACAGATTCGACAATAATATAGCAGGCTTATAGTAATGAAAAATATTCGAGCTATGTATTTTTCAATAGAAACACTGTCTTGAAACTTGGGACAGGCTAAAGTATAGAGTGTGAAATTTAATAGGCATGGTAAAGATAGAAAGATGTTTATCAATTTCATTGTTTATTTTTAAATTTCTTTTGTAAATGTGAATAATTTAATTGTAAGTCTAATAGGTATGTACCTAAGAACTTCACTTAACGTAGTATAGAAAGCAATACAAAGATAAGGTCAAAATGCTCCCAGAAAAGCCAAAGTGTGCGTTAAAACTTCACTCAGCATACTATCATTAAGGTTAAATTTTATTACGTTCAGTTAAAAGCTTAGCACTGGATTTCCAGGGCAAAAAGATTGTGGAATTAAATAGATTTTGATTGTGTTAGTGTGAAGTCTTTGGGAGGAAATGGGTCAGGAGTCTGGGAAGATTACAATACCTTAATGGATGATTACTTTAAAATTCCTGGGGAAATTTTAATACAGTTGCCTAGAGGAGTACATTTTCTCGGGTTATTTTGTATTATGTAAGTTTCCTTATTTTACCATAGCTTCTGAATACGAGATATTCTGGGTATGAATTTAATAAATATACGATATCTCTATAATACAAACATGAACGTATTTTCTGTCTATTTATTTGTCTCTTAGGTACTCCATAACAGATTTAAATGAAACAGATCCATATATGAAACAGATTCATGAAATCTCAGGTTCCATAATTAATGTTTTGCGTTCTCTCTGTACCTTTTCTATTATTTCGAACCATCTAGAGCCAAGTCATTGACTTTCTGTCAATGCCCCATTTGTATAAGATTAAATTGTAAGCCAGGGGTCGAATGAAGAATGCTACGAAATTTCGAGTAATGACAAAACCTAAGTCTTGAGCCGAGATAGCGATCAAATGGTAACTTCTAAAGCGCTTTTCATCTTAAGCGGCATTAACTTGTATACAGCATCCAATAATCTTGACACTCAAGTTTAAATCTAAAATCTAGATGGATATCTTGAATAAGGACGGATAATTATTTGAAATAGTTGAGGTCAATTCTGATTAGATTCGAGTATTTATTTCTGATTTCTTTATATATTAGCCTCGGCTTTGTTTAAGCTTTAACTATAGCTTCAATTATAACCGCAAAACTTCATTTAAAAATTAATTATTATCTGAAGTTCGATATAAAATATGCATGCTGTCGAACTATATCTCCAAAACGATTTATTTTTCATTCGAATATTTTAATAATTATCCAAAAAGGAAAGTTCTCTACGGAGTTTCTTAGGGAAGTCAGAAAATACGTAGAATTTACAGACTTGTAAAATTCTGGGAATATGGGAGTTTCAGATACGGCTTTATACTGAGGACAAAGAAGAAGTAACAGAAAGAAGAAACATCCCGAAGTTATTCGTAATTCGAATCTTTGTAGAACTTCCAAACAATCAATTTTACTACACATTTTGAGACAAAGACATATTTTCGTAGAAGGTCACTTTGAAGTTGGAAGTTAACTTTTTAAAGTAAGCATTTTCATTTTTCGCTTATGAATGTGATATTCAATAGAAATATTCTTTCCATTCTGGCAAATCTATACTTTATAATATTAGAAAGCTGAAGAGTTTGTTTGTTTGTTCGTATATATCATCACGCTATGACCGGAGCGGAGCACTGCAGGTAATACCGAGGGGCACAGCTAGTTTATAATATCTGGAATGATTTGTCTTCTGATCAAAAAACATATAATTAACAATTGTATATGTGATCTCTAGTGATAGCAATACAGCCATTACAAGAAGAATTTTATTCACAGTCAACCCACAATGTTTCAATATGCCTTCAACACAAACCAATTTAAATAAAACCGGTCAGCTGTAAGTTCGACTCTCACTGATTTTTGTACATTTTTGGATTCCCACATGAACGCTTCAGCAGACAGCCTATCATTTAGAAATAATGCTTATTTACAGAATTACTGCGATATATTCGTGCATTTTGTTTTAGCTAGCATCCATACTAGTATTATAAAGCTGAAGAGTTTGTTTGTTTGAGCGCGCTAATCTCAGGAACTACTGGTCAGATTTGAAAAATTATTCCGGTGTTAGATAGCGCATTTGTCGAGGAAGGCTATAGCACAGATTAGAGAATAGTTACTTCGTAACAGATACATCACTCCCATACAAAAGCTAAAATACCTACGCTATATTTACCTACAAAATGCGCCGCAACTCGGCTGCAGTAAGAAATATACTCTACGAACACGCACCGAGAAGCGAGTTTCCCGCGCACGCCGCGTGATTGCGTCATCAAACGAAAACTTTAGGGTTGTACCGAGCGCGTAAATTAAACACAGAGTTGCTGAAACACTTAATTTTTTATTGTTAATTATATTTGTTACATTATAGTTACAATAAAAAAAATGAAATCTTATTGATAGTAGTTGTTTCCTTCGGTTTCACCCGCGTGGACCCGCTATATGTGTCTCCTGGATAAAAAGTAGCAAAGTAGTAAAAAAGACAATTCCTTGTTATTCACTCTTGAACTCCGACACCCGTCCACATCGCAATAACCGGGCATCTTGGTAGCGAGCGCGGGAAACGTGACGCGGGTGCGCAGTCTCGCGTGTGCCAACCAACTGCCGCTTGGGTCGGTACCGACCTACTGTGCGGTAGGCACTTATAGCGCGACCTTGAGCGAGTGACGGAGGCCTGGCTATAGGCTATATATCATCACGCTAAGACCAACAGGAGCGGAGCACTGCGGTTAAAACCGCGAGGCACAGCGATACAATCAAACAAACACACACATTTAGTATAAAATCTACTTATAAAATAAAAGTTACTTCTGTGGTGGTGAATGATCTCATTTCCATGGGAATTTTCGGGTAAAATATGAATAATTGTTACCTTAAATTGTATACAAAGTCTTAAATTCAAAGAAACAAATTGTTATTTCGCAGAAAAACACACATAACAAATATATTAAGTCCCTCAGGAATTTTCAGTAGTTTTCTTCGTAGAAACAAGTCCACAAACTTTCTAACTTTGTCTTCTTTATAAATACAGTTTTGTGTTCAGTATCGATTATAAAGTTGTTCCATATTTTTGTATCTTCAAAATACATAATTTGACCGGTTACTGTTTTTTATGTAGATATTTATAATGTACTAGCTGACTGGCCGCGGGTTCGCACGCGTATTTAAAGGGTCCCATTACCCATAGCAATGAGATATCGACTCCGGTAAAAAGTCTATGTCACTCGACTACTCCTATGTGTAATATGCTGTGGTGAATAATAAAGAATTTTTGATGTATTTTTCGTTGTTGTAAACAGTCCAGACACAAAGATCATAATATCATAAAATGCTCCTTTACAACGTGAAAGAAAGAAAAATAAACCAACAAAGTAGAAACACACATTTATAATACAAGTAAGGATAACTCTATCTGACGGCTACGTAGAGTCGTAAACTGTAATATTGACCCCGAGTGCCTTAGAATAGGTAGGCGTTCAAGTCATGCCAAGTTCGATGCCAGATTTTAAAAAATGCACAAAAAATGACCATAGTCACCTTAATAACGATCTATGAAACCAATATGTACCTTGAAATGAAACCAATGTAAAACTTTTCACAAAGCAATAACATTTCAGCATCTTAATTTAAATCTTAGCTAACATATTATTTTATGATACTAAAAGTAGAAAGTGGCTTTGTTTATTTTTTTTCACATCAAAAATTAAGCAAAAATAAGACGTAGATTATTTCACGAAAATATTTGATGCGACGATTAACAAATCAGATTCGTATTTCAAAAAAAATATACGTTTTTATGGGTAACTTTGAAGGTAAATAAGGAAAACTTCGAATTTAGAATTCATAGAAATCCGACAGATTAATTTATGAAATCAAAACAAAATTTCTTACGATAAAAAGTAATACAAAAACGTGAGACAGTTTTGACTTATCCCTATAATCAAAGCCTAAGCTTTTTCAAATAGCGCGAAACACGATTTTAATTTTCATATACGTCCGAGCATGCGCACTACACGCGCATTTCCCAGCTTACACCGACGCACACATTCGTAATCTTCGAGAGGACACCGTCTGAAAATCACTGACACAAGCATCTGAAGTCACGCACACATAAATAAGTTCCGTAATAGACGTACCGTGTGTACACGTGCCACGCACACATTCGCAACTTCACCCTGGCATTACTGTGTCCGTCAGTTGGCTCTGGATTTTCATGATGAGCGGTTGTCCAGTTGTTTATGGATTTTGCACACGTCTTACGGAATAATAACTTCGCACAAGTTTCTGTGAGCGTAAGGGACATTGATAAGGGTTCTAGTGACTTGTGTTTTAATTCTTGAAGTGTGTATGTGATGTGGATGAGTGATTGTTTGTGATTTATGCCCGATAAATAGTTTTTACGTGGATGATTATCAGGTAAGTGGGTAGTTTTTTTTTACAGTGTACCCTTCGAAATAAAATATGTTTATTGAATAATGTTTTGACGGGTATTGTTGGTGAAATATTGTTTGATTAAATACTAGCCTTAAGAACATGGTCCTTAAAAATAAAAATAAAATATTTAAACGCAAACAAATAAAAAACGATTACTTACAAAAGTAACTTATAATTTCGATTTTCGAATAGTGAGGACAACAGATTATTGAATTTTACCTACCTACATGTAAAAATGTTATGCGAGTATTGTTATTGTCAATAATAATTACTTACGTAATAATTAATTAATTATTATTAAAAAAACTTTGTTCATTATTATAATATTTTGTTATTATTTTCTTTTTAAAATAAGCAAATTATAGTTATTTTTCTTCATGACTGTCAATTCTTTTCGAAGGGAAATTGTAGTGGATCATGGATGCCTCTTAAAAATCCATAATGAAAAACGGAAATTTTTTGCCGTATGTAACTAGGTAACATTAAATTTTCTGAGAGCAATTTTTGCTCGAAACGTTACTTCTATTTTATTGTTGGCAAGATCTGTGAGCGCGTAATATATTTACTTAATGTTTAAATCTGAAAGTAGGTCACATTTGCTCGAATTTCGTACGAAATTAAGAAAGAAATAAGGACGTATTTACATTAAATTTTGCATAATTTCTGTATCATTCTGTGCAATTAGTCACGGTACTTTCACACTATAGAGGATGTAAAATGGTTGAAACGGCAAAGGAAGGGACGAAAGGACGTACTAATTTCGCATGGCGGAATA
Organism: Colias eurytheme; assembly: GCF_061535395.1. Classification (NCBI taxonomy): domain Eukaryota; kingdom Metazoa; phylum Arthropoda; class Insecta; order Lepidoptera; family Pieridae; genus Colias; species Colias eurytheme. Next base: position 3,317,514 of record NC_143001.1, read on the forward strand.
TGATTCTAAATTCAAAAATTGTTTATGCTGAAATTTTGAATTCGTTCTGTATGAACATAAACATACCAACGTAAGCAATAACTATAGGTAATTTTGTTATTTTGTAATAATATAATAGGTTCAGCAATTAGGTAAGAATTATGATTTTATAAATGAGAGGTTTAGGATTTTTCTATGGGGTTAGTTCTGTTATTGTATAGGTACCTACTTTATAGCATAACATACTTATCAGAACAAATAAGTAGTATTGAAAATTCAGATAAGTGCGAATCGGACTCGTGGCACTTCTACCGTACAAATACATGCCGTACGGCGTACCGTACAATTTATGACTGCGCCAAACATTGCTTATTCTCGATTTTTTATTATTTGTTGTTATAGCGGCAATATAATATATATGTCGTGGCCATATCGTAGATTTGCTCATTTCATGAAATGGCCAACATAGTTTGATCAGATCGTTAAATCGTCAACGTTTCACGATTTGGTCATCGACATTTGGCCAGATCGTATAAAATATCTTAGAGAGTCCATAAAACATTAAAAAATTCAGAATATTTTAAGAACTTGTTTATTGTCATTTAAGTTAGTGCCGCCGTAGCACCGGCGAATACCAGAAGCGAATGGTTTTTTCAATAGAAAACAGTAAGGTTAGGTTAGGTTAGACTATAATAAACAACGCACGAGCCGAGCGAGCAAAGCGAGCGTGCCGCGGCAGCGGCCGGCGAGTGCCAGAAGCGAATCGCTTTTTAAAAAAGAAACAAAAATGGTCGCATTTCGTGAAATGGCCATCCACGTTTGGCCAGATCGACGATCTGGCCAAATGTGGATGACCAAATCGTGAAACGTTGACGATTTAACGATCTGGCCGAACTAAATTGGCCATTTCATGAAATGAGCAAATCTACGATATGGCCACGACATATACATTAGCTCTAAATATTTCAACTGTCTGCATATCCTGGTTTATGAAATACAGGTTGGTAACAGACGGACGGACGGACTGGCGGATAGACAGACATACCAGACTGACAGGCAGATAGCAAAGTCTCAGTAACAGGTTCCCGTTTTAACCGTTTCGGTACGGAACCCTAAAAAGCACCTTTGATTATTGATTGATATTGTTGCATAATATTTTGATTAAATATTTGCAATATTCTAGTGCCAGTACATGATAACTATATAGTAATAGAGAATTCTCTAGAAAGCCTATTAACATAATATGACATGCGATATTTCACAGAATAGGAATAGGTTACGCAGTTTTACGTGAATATTGAGAAGTAAGTTATTTAGGTATTCAGATACTTTGTAACAATTTAAAACAGCGATTTATTTGATTCAAAACGTTGGGATAATTCACATCGATGAAGAATAGTTAATAGGTTTCTTTTTAAAACGCGTTAAAAAATTAGTTTCCATACATACCGTCCGTTTAATCCGATCATGTAAAATTATTACATTTTGATCGGTCTCGTTTTCAAGAATCAATTTTCGGCAAGGAAAACGAATCGTTTCATAAGATATGAACGTAGCATGTCAATCGCGATCTAAACCGAATTGCAGAATACTTGTATCTCATGTAAAATTACGATTCTATAGAGATAAGAGAAGACTCGTATTCCGTAGGTACTTATTACTGCTTATCTTCTTCTTATATATAAAAATGAATCGCAAAATGTGTTGGTAAGCGCATAACTCGAGAACGGCTGAACCGATTTCGATAATTCTTTTTTTATTATATTCCTTGAAGTACGAGGATGGTTCTTATGTAGAGAAAACGTAAACATGTACCACGGGCGAAGCCGGGGCGGACCGCTAGTTTTATATAATAATCAAGCACTTAGTTTGATTGATAATAAGTGGTAATTATAATTAGCGTAAATTATTTTTACTTTGTTAAAAGCTGTGTTGCTAAGAGGCAAAAGTTTGGCTTTAACATTGTTATATTAAATTTATTTGAGCACTGTCTACATCACCAAGAGGTGAAAGAAGTCGTAAAAAAAAACATTTTTCCTAAATACCAAAAAGATGACGCCTTAACAAGCTTTTTAAATAGGAATAAACCAGAATATTTGTGTAAAATGGATGCTTGAATAAAGAATATTATTTATGGCATCAAAATCTGAATATAAGATAACTGAGATATTTTTGTCCTACTTACCTACGTACCTACTTATTTTTACAAGCTTTTTAACATGCTTGTGTAGATAGAAAATAATATATAATACAAACCAAATATTATAACCATAAGGATATTTTGAAGATAGCAGTAGGTGGTATAGGTACGTCAGTAGCACATACGTTGGTGGCACAATATAATAATTGCTATTAAATATTTTCATATATTACAAACAGGATAATTACGAACGTCGATAGAAAAAGCCGTTTTGCAAAATGTTCCTGAAATCAATTGTCAACTGCCGTTATAATGGGCCCTTTCGAAAGGGCGTGTCACTAATGGTCGGAAATACACCCTCGAGTGCCTTGATTTTGGAAGTACTTCCTTAAGTATGATAATCGCTTGCCAGGTGAACTAATGTTTCCAAAGGTTTCAAACACACTCTGGTTATAGGGGTGTTATCAAACGGCATACATATTGCATTGTGGTTTTGCGTCACGTAAATGACACACGATTTTAGGCTTTAGTTTAACTAGCTATTACTGTGGCTTTTGCCGCGTAACATAGACTTTTAAAGAGCCTAAAAGAGCTAGCTTTGACATGATTTTAAAAGAGTAACTACATAGTTTCTTACCGGCTCTTCTTTGTAGAAACTGCTTTCGCAACCGGTGGTAAATGGCAAAACTATCTTATGACGATACAAAGGTGCTTCTAGAAGAAGTCTAATATAAATAAATCTTTGAGTAATTTCCAAAAATCTGATTGCTCTTACGAATACGTTTTCATGAAAATATATATTATTCTCAGTGGTTTGTTAGTCCTATACGTCAGATGGCTTTGTCTTGTGTAAGTCGTAAAATAAAATTTATATTCTTTCCCCTGGGCAAGAATAAGTAGGGTAAACTCACCTAATTATGTGACTCACTTAATTCGGAGATACAACGTTTGGACTCTTTTATAGCGTTATAGGAGTAAAATCCAATACATTAAAATTAACCCTATGGTATGGTAATAAAGCTTCTTTTCGTGTACAAACTTTTGTTAAAATCGTGCGGGTGAGATAGTAAGAATCACGAGATTTGTCACTGCGCCCGCCATGTTTGACGTTTCACCGGTAGCGTGCAACTGTGCTGTCATTATTTAATTAATTTTAAATAGAAAAGGTGAGTGTAAGTTCATGATACTTTGACAATTAATTGTTAAAAACATATTCTTGTTGATACCGATAAAGGTTTTAGTAATTTTTCATTTGTTTTTGCATAATACCTTATTTCCTGGGTTCAAAAAGTTAACGATTTTCAAGATTGCAACTCAAAACAGTGTCACCGAATTAACCAAGCAAATTTTTATTATTTTCAATTCGTGTATAAATAATTGCTTTTAGTACGTATACGTTAGTCGTTTAAGTCAGAAAATATTTATTTTTACTCAGGTTTAAAAGTAGGATCGCTTTCAAGCATTTTAAAAAAGTCCGTTATTTTTTTTATCACATAATTAAGTGAGTTATTTTTTTTTATTTTAGACAGCATGGAGGAAGACAAAAATAAAAATAGAAAATATAATAAAACAACGCTGACATCCGCAATTCAAAATATTCTGCAGTCAAAAATGAGTCTGTACACTGTTCACACAAACAATTATAATGTCCAATATTAATTTTTTATGGTTCCCCTCTTTTGATAATTTCTCATTGATAAATAAATACATAATTATTACTTTCAATATGTTTATATTTTTATTAATTGTATTTTTTTTTTACTTTTGTGTTAAAAAATAATAAATACTCACTTAATTCGGTTATAACAAAATTAGAGAAGTACTATCACCGAATTATGGTGATTGTCACAGAATTAGACAAGTCATCGCGGTTTGATTAAGCTCATTTTACGCTGAGTTAATTCATATGTGTTAAGATTACACTTGCTCCATTTGATAAATAGAAGATTGATTAATGTTCCTATTAAAAATAAAAATAAAATTTATAAAGTTTAACCTGTTTTTTTTTTCATATTCTGTTTTGTCACAGAATTAGATGAGTTGACTATACTTAATTGAGAAATTTCAGGACGGATTAGGCTTATAGGTACTTTTTAAAATATTAGTATTTGCTCTTGTATACCTATAGTTAGTGGATTATATTATTAAACAAGCTTTCCACCTAGAGTTTTACCCGCGTATTTTGAAACTTAACAAAATATACGTACTTACCTAGTTATTTAATAGAGAACTACCACATAAGATGACCTATTGATGGAAACAGAAACTAAATCAATGCAGTAATTTCTGAGTGTATTGCGAACAGACAGATTTTGTTTTATGATTTTAGTATTGAAGATTTTTTTAACAAAATGTGGTATTCATATTTTTGAGAAACTAAGATTTTCAGCAAGTTATTAATCGTTTCTGATTTTCAATATTTAGGTCGAAATTTCATTCAGCTGGGTTTTACACGTAGGTAGGTATCGTGATGAAACATACTTTCGACAAATCTGCATTGTAATACGAAAAATAACAATAGAACCATTGGAATATTCGAGAAGACCAATAGGTATATAGATTAATTGATATTTCAAGTGTTTTTTACAAGCTATCAGAAATTCACCGAAAGACCGATTTTCGCTTAAAAAAATAGAACGAAAAAGGCAATAAATTTTCAATCCATATTTCATATTTTTTTATTCAAGGCATTTGTGATTGGAACGACTATTTTGGCCAATTTTATTTCAATTTAGCAGCCAGATTGTTCATATTTTTTTAAATAAAGAAAAGTCCGAAATTGAAAATATTCTGGAAAGTCTGGAATCTATAATTGAAAATACTCTGATATTAAATTGCAAAAAAAAATGAACCGAAGCATAACTTTAACAAAACTATACTTTATTCAACATAGACATTTAGTTTATAGAAACATATTTCTAATCAGCCTTCTTTAATATTTTATTAGCTACTCCATACAAAAATGGTAAGTAAAACACGAAGGTATAGATTAATGAATTACCTACATATTAAATTGGTTAACATTTCTTTGTATTTAATATTTATCCTTCTTTCATTTCATTCAATTATATTACATAGCTTATAGCATATATAGCATAGCTATTGCATAGCTTCTATCGCGGGCCTTGAGCGCGGGGACCGAATCCAGAAATTCCGTAACGAAAATAACCTCACGCTCCCCACTCCGACGGGCACGGAGGTGTGGCTTGAAGGCATTGCTATGCAATAGCTTTTCCGCGGCAGTCCCCGAGTGCCTCACGTCTTTTTATCCATTATAGTTCTTTCCAAAGAAAATATACCTTTTTTTTTATAGTGGGGAAATCTTCCAAAGATACCCACGGCCCCCGGGGAAGGAGCCGTGGGTTATGTCGGATTCTTACCGACTAAAACCCCACTGTGTTCCGTCGAGCCGCTTTAATGATGGGCAGGGGCGTAGCTACCGCCGTATCTGCCGTATCAATTATACGGGGCCCCCGCGCCAAGGGGGCCCCCAACGTGCGCTTTTGTGAGAAATCTTTACCCTTCCTAAGGGCCCCCAAACCAATTTTTATACGGGGCCCCGCCAAGGCACGCTACGCTTCTGATGATGGGGCCGCGGGTATTTGTTAGAATTCTTCCGCGACAAAGAAAATATACCTACACATTCACAACCTCTTTAACCTTATTAAAGAAAATATACACAAATACTTGTTAAACTAGCTTTCCAACCGCGGTTCACCTGCGTTTTCAAAGAAAAACCCGCATAGTTCCCGTTCCCGTGGAATTTTCGGGATAAAACCTATCGTATGTGTTAATCCAAGTTACCCTCTATATGTTCAGTAGTATTTGCGTGAAAGAGTAACAAACATACACACCAACTTTCGCATTTATAATATTATTAGGAGAGTAGGTACTTATGTTACATAGTCATACTAAATTCCTTGTCACCAAATCATTAACTATACCGAAGTCACATGTTCCTAAGTTGAACATCTCTACCCACTCTCTACCGCTACAAAGGTAATTGTTCAGTTTCTATAACTTCGAGCTAATTTCCACGTACATATCTAGTTGGTAAACATAAGATGACGAATTGCGGTACACTTGCAGCAATGTAATCTAAAACGTGCGCTTGTACGAATTAATAATGCCTTGGTATAAGCCAATGTTCACACTGACTTGTTCTTACTGTAAGATGTTATAAGTAGTGTCGTCATAGTATAATACATACTAGTGTTCCGCCCCGGCTTCGCCCGTGGTACATATTTCGCAATAAAAGGTAGCCTATGTCCTTTCTCGGGTATCAAAATATCTCTATACCAAATTTCATGCAAATTGGTTCAGTACTTTAGGCGTGATTGAGTAACAGACAGACAGACAGAGTTACTTTCGCATTTATAATATTAGTATGGATTATCTGTGTTAATAGCTTATAGCACACATCCTACTATCCTATTCTATATATAATCCTACTAATATTATAAATGCGAAAGTTTGTGAGGATGGGTGAGTATCATAATATATTTGTTACCCTTTCACGCAAATACTACTGAACCGAATACATTGAAATTTAGCAAACATATAGATGGTAACTTGGAATAACACATAGGATAGGTTTTATCGCGGAAATCCCACGGGAACGGGAATTATTCGGGTTTTTCTTTGAAATAGATAATAGTTACCTACTACGTGAAATAGTGAACTTATTTGTCATTTTATTATGAGAGATGTTTTTACGTTGTTCACTAGTTTTGTCATTTGGTATGCTGATAAAAGCTCGGGATAAAACAGTTCTTTGTTACTTATAGTTTTTGTGTTATTCTGGTACATAATCTACCAAACCACGTATCAAAATCTGTTCAGTAGTTTTTTTTGTGTATAAGGTAACAAGAATCTATACGTCCATGTCAATGTCAAAATTATCTTATAACGTTCAATATACTTAAATATAAAAAACAGTCTGTAGATATACACCTGAAAGCGTAATTTTCATCATATACCCAGTTATTTCTAATAAACAAATAAATAAATATTTCAGGACAATTTTCACACACGGCACAATCTAATCCCATACTAAACTTTCGCTTGCGTTATGGAAACCAGATGGCTGATAAACATACATATATAATTTTTAAATAAATACTTATATAGATCATTAACACCCAGACACAGAGCAAACATCTATGTTCATCACACAAATATTTGCCCCGGGTGGGAAATCGAACCCACCACCTCTGTCTTGGAAGGCAGGGCCACTACCAACCAAGCCAACCGGTCAGTCAAATAATAATAATAATAGGTAACTATATAAACATTACCTACAACTTTATTTTGAAGAAGTATTCTTATATTATTTACAATACAATATTATATGAAAAACGTAAGGACTTTATTTCAGTAATAGGTCGCTTAATTTTCCTAAGCGCTTTTCGTAACAGGAATTGACAACTGCTGTCAAATTAAAGTACACAAAATATATTCTTCGTTTGTTTTTGTTATTCTTTTTTTACTTTGAATTCATTTATATTGCTTCTGCTTTGTCCATTCATGTTTGTACAATGAAGTGTAATAAATAAATAAAATAAATGAATAAATAAATTGTAGTATATTTTATTAGGATAAGTTTATTTTAAAAGCTGTTACGCAATATTGAAAATTGTTATCTTGTATATTTTTAAATAAATATTTTGCATATACCTTTAATTACAATTTTGATAAAATTATATGCAATGAGATATCTCCCTTCCAAATTAATTCTCTAAAATACGACCACATGTTTTTACCTCCATAAATAGGCAGATAAGTCACTCTGAGCCAAAGCGTAAACTTTCATTTCATTACTCCGTTAGCACAACAGTGACTATAGAATTCTAATTCATAAAAAGCCATATTTTAGGAACAATATAGTACCCATTGTTTCCCATTTACAATCAATAGCGGCCTACCAATGCCCTAATTTTGGGAACGAATCTTGAACAGTCGCCAACATTACGTAAACATTGAGTATTATTTATTTTTTAAAGCACTAGACAAGTTTGAAGGTTGTAATGAATGAAAATACTGGGAATTTATCGGTTCGCAATAAGATGAAATAAATATAATTTTTCGGTACGATCACAGTATTTTTGTTAGAGGAAAAGTTTGGCGTCTCGTCAATTTGACTCAAATAAAATTAGCTTGATAGTAAAGTTAAACTAATAAGTTGAGAAAAATAAAAAATATGTGAATTGAATATTTACCATTTATAAGCAGGTATATTTATGTATAAACGCATTTTTAATACCGACAAGACTAGTCCTATTTAATCAACTACTTATGTTTATAAACTTGTACTTTAATCGAGAAAATCGTAATGTCAATAATATAAAGAACCATTCAGTAGTTACAAGAACTACATAATTATTACTTACCTTAAAATGAAAAAAAAAAAGCTACTGAAACTAAATCAATTAAGTAAGTACCTAGTATGAAAAATAAACTCATGATTGTGTCAATGAAAAACAAGATTGTATGAAGATTTCAGTATGATTTTGTCTTGAAATATGCGTCTTAATTATGCCCTCGGATTATATAAGACCTTAAAAGGTCGAGCCTCTTAAAAGCTTGCTCGGGTTTGATTTATTTTCGATGAGTAAGACGTTGTTTTAAAATTGAAGCATTATTATAAGATTTTATGAAGCTAGAAAACTTTCGGTTCCTAAATTAAGTTAAAAATAAACTCATTCAATTTTTTACCTAAATAACCTAATATTCATGTCAAAGTCAATAATATCGTCCCAATTTTATTAAAATTGTAGTGAGAATATCACTTTGTATTACTGTTTTTAATATATACCTAGGTTCTTTAGGTACGTATAAAACCTTCAGTTTCAAAATTCAACCTTATGACCACGATATTGAAGTTAAAAATGAACAATCGCTCCACACTAAAATTGTATCACACGACAAAGATACGACTCCAACAATAATTGTTTGTCAAGTGTTTCTAGTCACCCGCCTATTCATCTCAGCTTCAGAACTGTGGCTTCAGCTTAGAAGATTTTTCAATTTGACAATTTTCGAATCAGTTTTTATAGGCTTCAATATTGATTAATGGAGTTAATTTTCAAAATATTCAAATGAATACATTATAGGTCATTCATCATCATTCATTTTATAGGGCTGGAATATACTTACCTATTGTTTAACATATGGGTATAACAATGATCTATTTATTTATTTACTAGCTTTCCGCCCGGGGCTTCGCCCGCTTTGTCTTAAACATAATAAATTATATACTAAAACCTTCCTCTTGAATCACTCTATCTATTAAAAAAAACCGCATCAAAATCCGTTGCGTAGTTTTAAAGATTTAAGCATACATAGGGGCATAGGGACAGAGAAAGCGACTTTGTTTTGTAGTGATATTGTTTGATATAAACTTGTCAATTACAGAAAATAACCAAGATTTTCTTAGATTGATTAAACACTTGTATTAATTACCTACATCTATTTAAACTTAAGTCTGTGCAAGCACATTTCCAATCATAATTAACATACTTAATATATGTAGGATCGGGGCCAAATGAAAAACACTTTGAACTTCTTGAGATTTATTTTCGGACCACAATCTTAATTTTTAGAAAACATCTTACAGAGAAACAGCCGTCTTCACCCACGATCCCAATGAAAAGAGAAAGATCATTCCTCATTCGCTCTCTACTTCACATTCACATTCACTCATTGATTCGCTCATAGTTCTTCCATTCTAATCATCGTTCAGAAAGTAATCTTACACGTTCAGAAACATCAATTAATCATACATCTCACCTCATCATCCCACACTCGGCCATTCCTGCACCATGTCTGCCCTCAGACATGCACACACAGTCATCAGTCATTCATCATCATCATCATCTTCCATCATCAGTCATCATAACACCGTATTAACACAAACAATTATAGAGTTATACAAACAATCTTACAAGTATCTTTAAATTTTTTAAACTTTCCGCATAAACAAAAACTTACAAATATCTTTAAATGTTTAGAGTTCATACTTATTAAACAAAAACAAAATCTTACAAGTTTCTTTACACTTTAAAACTTTCAACTTAAACAAAAACAATAGTACCGTTCTACTTTAAATACTCATAACAAAATAAACCTTTAAGAAAACATTACATTTTCAAATAAAATCAAAACTTACAAAACCTTTCTATAGTTAATTACTAAGTTTAAATAAACTTAAAGAAAAACTTTTTCTTACATCTTGTTACACAAAATATAAATAAAGACTTTAAACAATAAACCTTATTGTTTTATTTAACCCATGACCTTTCCTTCTTAGTAGTGTAGTTAACACATACAACTTTAACATGTATCACAAGATAATAATTTGAGCAATAAATCTTATAAAATAAACAAATCTTCCACCTTTCTTTCAAGCATAGTCTTTCATACACATTATTATAGAAAAATATATAAGTCTTCAGAATAACCTGAAACAGATAAAAATGTTAAGGCAAAATAAAACAGTATTCTTACCTCAAACTCGATCAGACCATTTCTTCATAAATTCAGCACAAGATGATGTTTTCTTGGATCCCTCTCCAGTATCACAAACTTTTTCAACATCATACCTATCATTGCCCTTTATTCCTGTAATCTTATATGGACCAATAAATTTTGCTTTTAACTTCATAGATGTTCCAAATTGAGTCTTCTTGATAGCAACTAAATCTCCTATGTTGTATTGTATACTAGGTTTCCTTTTCTTATTATAATTTTTCTTATTTTCTTCTTGTATTTTTAAAATCTGTTCTTTTGCTTTAATTCTTGTTTCTTCTCTCCGAGCTATAAAACTAGATACATATTCTTCTTCTAGCATATGTACAAGTTCAATATCTTCTTTTTGTCGCATCTTCACTCCAGTAAGCAGTTCAAAAGGTGTTGTTTTGATACTTCTCTGGTAAGTACTATTTAGTGCTCTTTGCAACTTACTTGTATGCTTATACCAGTGTGTAGGCTCCTCTATACTCATCTTGGTAAGTACTGATATCATTGTACGGTGAATACGTTCAACTTGACCATTCCCTCTTGGCACTCCTGTTGTGATTTTAACGTGCTGGATTCCTTCTCGCTCACAACACTCTTCAAAATCTTTACTCGTGAATGCTGCTCCTCGGTCGCTTACAATTCTGGCTGGGTTACCAAATGTCTGTTGTAAAATCTCCATTTTATCTATAGTTTCTTTAGCTGATACCGTCTTCACTGGGAATATCCACACAAATTTTGTGAAACCATCAACAATAGTGAGTATGTAATTATACTTTTTCTTCGTCTCCGCTAGAGGCCCTATGTGATCGCAGTGTAAAGTGTGCAGGGGTCCTTCTTCTTTAGAAATAGGATGTAAATAGCCTTCTTGTTTACCTTCTTTTCTGCTGCCCAATATACAAGGAACACATGACGCCAATAGATCAGTTACCTTCTTCTCTAAGTTTTCAATATAATAATCTTTACTAATCAGTTCTATAGTCTTCTTCTTTCCAAAATGTCCATTTTCATGTGCTTTTCTTATAATAAAATCCTCCATTTTTCTGGGAACAACTAGGGACTGCTCTGGCCCTTTGCGTAGTAAGCCTTGATAAATACAATAGTCATTGTATGTCTTTCCGTCTTGCAGGACATCAATAATAGCTTTCAAACCATCGTCGCTCTCCTGTGCACATTGCAATTCTTTATGCAGGTCCATAGTAATCGCAGACACATATGGATTTCGACTCAATGCATCGGTATGTCGCATCTTACTACCGCTGCGATGTTCAACAATAAATTCATAATCTTGTAGAAGTAAAATCCATCTTGCTACTCTAGTACACTGCACCAGGTCTTTCTTCTTTAAAGTCATCTCAAAAGCTTTGCAGTCTGTTACAATCTTAAAAGGTTTACCATGTAAGTAATGTCTGAACTTTTTAACGCCTTCTATGATAGCTAAAGCTTCCAATTCATAGCTTGTGTACTTGCTTTCTGCGTCTGATGTTCTACGACTCATGAAATGAACAGGATGCAGTTCTCCGTCTTCGCTACTTCTTTGCATTAAAATTGCTGAATATGCTATATTCGACGCATCAGTGTGTAATTCTGTTTCATCATTGAAATTATAAATCTTGAGTACAGGTGCACTCGTTAAACTCTGTTTAAGCATGTTAAAAACTAATCTGTGTTCATCATAAAACTTAAAATCTGCATCTTTCTTCAATAAATCTGTAAGTGGTTGAGCAATCTGAGCATAATTTTCAATAAACTTTCTAAAATATGAGCACAGTCCTAAGAAACTGTGTAACTGCTTGATATTCTGTGGTTCTGGAAATTTGAGTACAGCTTCAGTCTTGTCAGGGGAAGGCATGACCGTTCCATTTTCAATCACATGTCCGAGATACTCAACTCTCTTTACTAACAGCTGTGACTTCTTCCAGTTGATATTCAATCCATATTCTGATGCTCTTTGTAAAACTTGTTTCAGTCTCATAACAGCTTGCTGTTCATCTCGAGCTGGAATCAACAAATCATCGATGAATATTATGATAATTCCCGATGCAATCATATCTCTGAAAATTGTTGTTATTAATCTCATAAACACTTTAGGACAAGTAGCTAACCCAAAAGGTGCTCTCAAAAATTCATATTGTCCTGTCGGGGTGACAAAAGCTGTATATTTGCATGACTCTTCATTTATTTTCAAATGAAAATATCCATTCTTTAAATCTAAGGCTGAATACACTTTAGCGCTTGCTAATTTATCTATAAGATCGTCTACTATTGGAAGAGGATATTCATCTTTTAAAATCTTTTTGTTTAACAGTCTGTAATCAATACAAATCCTAATTGAACCGTCTTTCTTTTTTACCAATACCAGAGGACTAGCAAAATCTGAATAACTTACCCTTATAATGCCGTCTTTTAACCATTCTTGAATCTGCTTGTCAACCTCGTGCTGCTCCTTAGGTGACAGTCTGCGTGGCCGCTGTGCAACAGGTGTCTCATCCATCAAAGTAATTTTCAGTTCCACTGGAGCTTCCTTTGTTTGCTGTGGCATGTAGCTGTCAACTAACCTCACTACTTCATCTTTCACACTTTCATTACTTACTGTACCTACAAGATCAACAGTAGAGAAAAAACAATTAATTTTCGTCATCCAACTTTCATCTTTCGGAAATACAAACACTGTTCCTTCATCCATTACCATAAAAACATTGCTCAAGAACGCACGACCTACAATAGCACAGTAAGGCATACAGTTATTAGGTACAATATAAAATGTCTCTTGTTCGAAATCACGCCCGTCTATTCGTAACTTCACAACACAATGTCCAAGTGTTTTAACTTTTGCACTGCCGAGACCGGTGAGTACAACGTTGTCGTCGTATTTTGGGGTACACATCGATAAATAAACGTCCTCGTTGACCAAATTCACGTCGCTACCACTGTCCATGAGCGCTGTGGTTTCAGTATTATTCAAAATTATTTTTTTCAAACGACTTTCTTCACTTAAACTTTTCTTTATTAATTCGTCATTGTTTACAATCTTCATAACCTGTTGAGACTTGTCATCTGTCAACTGATTAATAGAAACTTCATTGCAATCATAGTCAATCATTCGTTCATTATTTCTTATGCCGCCATCTTGACCGACAAACTTCAGATCGAAACTTGATTCGCCGACAGATCCGAACATCGTTCTTTTCATACTTCTGATTTGTTGCGATTGAATTTCGTTCTTATCGCCGCCGCTTGCGCTGACGCCATCTTGTTTATGAATGCTTCTATTTTCAAATCTTGATGCGCCTGTTTTTTTCAGATCACATGCTGATGCTATATGTCCGTATGAGTTACAACGAAAACATTTAGCTCCTTTTTCTTTGTTAGGGCAGCTTGATGAGGCATGCCCGTGATCACCACAATTATAACAACGAAATGTGTTTCTTACATGAGATGAATTCGAATATACACTTGTAGGCTTATCTTGACGGTCTTGACTGGGACTAATTTTATTCGTTTTTGACTTTACTAACTCATAAATTTTCAGCTTTTCTTTTAATTCCGCATACGTCTTAATTCCATATAGCATAATCTTACTGGATTCATCATCAATAATACCGTCAACTATGTACTTTATAGTCACGTAATCAGCTAATTTGCCGCGCTTACCCATCTCCTTCATGATAAGTAGATAATCAATGCAACTTTCGTTCGGCTTTTTCGTTCTCGCACTCATTAATTCATGTACCGTTTTCGTATCCCACGTAGATGGAAATTCCTTTACTATTTCTTCCGCCAGCTCCTGCCATGTCTTGAATGGTCGTTCCGATTTAAGCCAAAGAAGCGCCGTCCCGCTTAGTGATCGCCTGGCAACAAGAAGTTGCTGTAATGGTGTCCATTGAAATATTAATCCATTATCTTCGATATCTTGAATCCACTTGTGTACAGGGTAATTAGAGTCTTGTCCGGTAAATTTCGGTATAAGGTCCGCCGTCATGAATAGTGTGTTCTGTTGCTGCTGTGTGTCGCCGCCATTTTGTTTAAATTCTTTCCTTCCTTCGTCTTCAATATTAAAACTGCTGCTGTTTCTCTTGTCCTTTTTTCCCATCTTTGCGTCTTTCTTATAGTTGTCGTCTTATTGGAATACGTCTTATTAGTCGTCGTCGTCTTGTTAGCATGAAAAGTTGTACCACGCCGCGCCGCCTCGCCCGGTGAGATAACCTAACTTTCCCGCCGATCGTCTTTCCGTCGTAATCTTTGATTTTCCTCTTTCAATTGGACGAGCCCCCAAGATTGTAGGATCGGGGCCAAATGAAAAACACTTTGAACTTCTTGAGATTTATTTTCGGACCACAATCTTAATTTTTAGAAAACATCTTACAGAGAAACAGCCGTCTTCACCCACGATCCCAATGAAAAGAGAAAGATCATTCCTCATTCGCTCTCTACTTCACATTCACATTCACTCATTGATTCGCTCATAGTTCTTCCATTCTAATCATCGTTCAGAAAGTAATCTTACACGTTCAGAAACATCAATTAATCATACATCTCACCTCATCATCCCACATATATGTACTGAAAATATATTTTTAGCTCATTTTATAATGAATAGTTTAATTCCCACGTAATTAAATAAACAGAACAGCAATTAATGAATGAACATTCTGAATAAGATTTCAATCAAAGCCTTTGATAAAATCCGATGAATAATCAGAAAATAATTCATAATTATTTACTTACTATCTTTTAGCTTTTGCAAACTTAAACTATATTTTGTTCTTTATTGAAAAAAAAGTTAATATTTTAAAATAAAAGTTTATCTCAATATCAATTTCAATTACAAATGCTTAATCAAACAAAATAATCTATGCAATTTTCTTTTGTAGAAATTGTCTTTAAATGATAGAAGGAACTTTGAAAATATATATTTTACTTTTGAATTGCTAGCAAATGTATTTGTCGTACTATTAATTATCTAAATGATTTGTTAATCTTTATCTCTTGATAATTTCGATTCAGATACAATCATTTTTAAATTTAAAAGAAAAAGTACCTAATAGGGAAACCACGAATTTGTTATAAAATAGTACCTAGTCATTCAAATGCAAATTTTCTTGCCGGTTCTTCTCTATACCTAGATACTGCTTTTCGAATCGGTGGTAAATTTAAAAAATGTAATGACAATTCAAAAGTGCTTCTAGAAGAAGTCTTATTGAATTAATAAATGTTTGAGTTTGAAATGTTAACGATTTTATTGAATAAAATATCTAATATCTATTATAAAGGCGAAAGTTTGTAAGGATGTATGGATGTATGGATGTATGGATGTTTGTAACTCTTTCACGTAAAAACTACTGAACCGATTACAATGAAATTTAGCACACATATAGAGGGTAACTTGGATTAACAAATAGGATAGTTTTTATCCCGGAAATCCCACGGGAACGGGAACTATGCGGGTTTTCCTTTGCAAACGCGAGCGAAGCCGCGGACAGAAATCTAGTAACAACATAATATCGTAATATTAAGGTAACACAAACAGACGTAGGTACATTTAAAATATACAAGGAATAACTAAAGAAAATATAACCCTGAATAAATTTTCCGTGTTTTGAATTTAGTACACAGTATATAAAATGAAGGAGACTGTATATATTTGCATGTAAACATACATGTTTACGAAGGAAATAGGAATTATAATGTCTGGAAGTTAGTCTTTGCGTTAAATATACACACGTAGAATCATAAACAAAACGGTGGAACATAATATACTTAGATTATATTATGAAAAAGAGCGTGTGTGCCGAGCACACGTGTCAAAAGTGAAACTTCTTTGACAAGATTCAAAGATACCAAAATCGTCGCCTTACTCCAAGAAGTGAAGCACTATGTTTCATTAGATCAAAAAAATTTCCCAATGCTGTTTATTATATTTATGCCGCAGCCGCACTTTTGAGTATTTAGGGGGAAAAAATCATCATTTAATAAATTAAAAAGTATTTGAAATTGACACGTGGGAGTTCTACTCTTGCATTTGAAATGCATCCCTAGATCGAAAAATATATTTATTTATTTATTTATATTTTAGGAGAATCTACAGCTGTATCCTTAAAGATAGTCGCATAATATAATACTTACAATAAGCCATTTACAGATTCTCACGGCTAGAATAATGTTAGTATATAACAATTACAAATGTGAGCGATTACGTACACGAATCAAATGCTTAAAAGTTAAAATCAATGCTATTGTAACACTAATCAAATTACATATCAACTTGACCACCAAACTGACGGAAGAACTCATTAGCTAACTGACGCTTAATGGAGTAAGAACTGCTGCAGAATAAGTCAAAATCGAACTGTTTTGATAGCTTGTTAAAATTATTGCTTACGCGTAGAATAAACGAGTTTTGACGATAGTTAGTGCTGACTGCGGAAGTAAAGATAGGATTATATTTACGAGATAAAATTGAGGGTGTGTATAAAGAAATTTTGGCTAGTAGTTCTGGGCAGTCTATTTTATTGGATGTAATGCCTAAAAGTAATAAAATATCAGAAATCTCCCGGCGATATGTTAGGGGTAGGAAGTGAAATTTGCTGCAGACCTCGTAATAATCCTGAGATTTGTACGGGACGTGTAATCGGTAACATAGGAATTTCAAAAATTTCATCTGTATTCGTTCAATTCTAGTTATATATTTATCATATCGCGGATTCCATATTGGCGACGCATATTCTAGAATGCTACGTACGTAAGCACAAAACAGAATTTTAAACGTTTTCGCCTTTTTAAAATCTGACGAAATTCTCATTATAAAGCCTAAAGCTTTAGAAGCTTTAGCTAGAATATAATCGATATGTTTATCAAACATGAGTTTTGGGTCATGTATCACTCCTAGATCTCTTATGTCAGGGCTAGTTCCAAGATCTTGATTTTTTATTCGATAGTTGAAACGCAGTGTTTGTTTTTTACGACTAAATGAGACGACTGTGCATTTACCAGGATTGAGATCTAATTTATTTTGAGTACAATAGTAGTCTAATTTATTAAGGTCATCTTGAAGCATAGCAGCATCAGCAGAAGATTTAATAGTCCTAAATATCTTCATGTCATCAGCAAAGCAAAGAAGATTTGAGTGTATATGTCACGGCTAAAGGTAGGTGAGAACATAAACTTAAGATTAGCCGGCTAAACTTAGGTTTATTTTCGACGAGGTGTTAATGTTAGTTTGTTCTATCTTTAGCCGGCTAAACTTAAGTGTAACCGCAGGCCCGTGGCTAAAAATGTCGGGGTGGGTAGATTTGGTTAGCGCCGGGCCGGTGGAGGGCTTGAGGGGCCCGCACAGTGCCAGAAAACACTCGCCCTGTTCCTTACATGTATTATAGTAACCAAATCTACCCACCCCGACTCAGGGCAGAAAGCTGGTGGCTAGGTTAGGTTAGGTTAGAACTCTTAAGACCCGCACGAGCCGAGCGAGCGCAGCGAGCGTGCTGCGGCAGCAGCCGGCGAAGTGCCAGAAAACACTCGCCCTGTTCCTTACATGTATTATAGTAACCAAATCTACCCACCCCGACATTTTTAGCCACGGGCCTGCGGTTACACTTAAGTTTAGCCGGCTAAAGATAGAACAAACTAACATTAACACCTCGTCGAAAATAAACCTAAGTTTAGCCGGCTAATCTTAAGTTTATGTTCTCACCTACCTTTAGCCGTAACATATATAATAAACAGCATAGGGAATTTTTTGATCGAATGAAACATATAGTGTGACGGTATTGCCAACGCGACCTTGAAATTTTACTCTCAACGCGCCTAAAGAAGTTTCACTTCAAAAAACATGTACTAAGAATATAATACTTCGAACAATTGGAAAATTCCGGAAAATGTTACCAACAAAATCGAGTGAATAGGTATAAAACCTCCAGTTTTAGTATAAACGATGGAATATTTACGTATTTGTATTAGTGCCTCCCAATTTGAAACAAAAGCGATAAAGTAAATAATATTTATTAGAGGTTAATGTCAGAATGGAACGAAAATAAATTAACTGCTTTTTTAAGTGTCGGTTTACGCCCCAGTTTTCCAATATTCATTGTTTTGTTTTAATATAGCGTAATGGAAAAGAAATTTAGTTATTGATAAATACGTATTTGATTGCTAGCTCTGAAAGCTTTCTCACCATTGCTATGATAATGTTTATTGAATTCACTTGTTTTGTATTTGATTGTTAACGAACTAAATTGTTATTGAATCTAATCCTAATAATCCTACTAATGTAACAAATGCGAAAGTTTGTGAGGATGGATTGTTATACGACGTACGTATATACTATATATTATGTTTGTTACTCTTTCACCAAAAATCTACTCGATAGATTTGGATGAAATTTTACAGTAATATCAGTTATACATTACAATAAAAAATGACAAAAGAAACACATGCTAGGTATAGAAATACTTGATTTTTCTGTCTGCGTGTGAAACCGTGTAGCAAAGCTAGTAGGTAAATTATAAATGTACATAGAAAGAATTAGGCACATTGTCTAGTTCTTTTGGGAATTGCTAAAAGTAAAGTTTAAATATTACTGAGTATAATACCTATATTTAAACTACAGTTAAGTACACTACACTTTTGTTTGACTGCTCTATTTTTATGGACAAATAGTAGGTATTCTACTTAGTGAAAATATAATTATTTCGCTTCTAGACAAAATATGGTATAAAAACGAGTGAAATCTATACTAATACTAGCGGTCCGCCCCGGCTTCGCCCGTGGTACATATGAAAAATAGATGTTGGCCGATTCTCAGACTTACCCGATATGCACAGAAAATTTCATGAGAATCGGTCCACCCGTTTCGGAGGAGTATGCAGACTAACATTGTGACACGAGAATTTTATATATAAGTTAAAATCGATAGAACATAGGTATTATAAGTATTGTATTGTAATAATTGGTTAAGATAATCATGCTTCATTCTTAATCATAGTAAGTTACAAGCATAAAATATAGAAGAGGTCAAATAGCTAATTATCGGTAAATATATTAATACAAACTGTATTAAAATATTAATATAAGTAGGATAAATATTATAGTTCTAACTTCTAGCGTAAATTGTAATAATTGGCGAAATGGTAAAGATGTTGAGAATTACATATTATTCTTTAATAATTATTCTAATAACTATACATAGTTGTTAGACGGTACACCGTCTTAATAAATATAAATAAAATAAATAAATAAATATTATAGGACATTATTAATTTATTATATAGAATGTAAGGTTCCAAAAACATATTATTAGTAGGGTTGTAACGGAGGCCTACTTAGCGGAGGCGGAGGCGGATGCGGAGGTGTAGAGGTTCGCCTCCGCGGATGCGGAGGTTAACGGAGGCGGAGGCGGAGGTGTAATATGTTCGGAAAATTTATAATTATCGTCTTCTTCTACAAAGTACTGCCAAATTTCACTAGTTTTCGGCTTCATCACGTTATTTAAATAACATCTATACTAATATTATAAAGCTGAAGAGTTTGTTTGTTTGTTTGTTTGTTTGAACGCGCTAATCTCGGGAACTACTGGTCCGATTTGAAAAGTTTTTTCGGTGTTAGATAGCCCATTTATCGAGGAAGGTTATAGGCTATATAACATCACGCTACGGCCAACAGGGGTGGAGCCACGGGGGTGAAACCGCGCGGAGCAGCTAGTAACTAATAATTACGCACAAAATTACTTAAAAGTTAAAACAATCACGGCTCAATCGCGGTACCGAACGCTTTGACAAGTTGATTCCTGTTATTCATTCACTCACACTCCCACCACCCGCTTGGCCGTGTTCCCGTGGCTTAAGCAAACTCGACCATTTCACTTGAAAATACGCAGCCGAGCGGCCGCGTCGCCTAGCGTCGCTCCTTGCGCTTTGTTTGTGATCGTAAATGAACTTCCGATATGGCTCCGCATAAATTTTGCGGAGGCGGATGCGGAGGCGGAGGTTAAATTCTTTGCGGAAGTTCCGCAGTAACGGAGGCGGAGGCGGAGTTCCGTTACAACCCTAATTATTAGACAAACCTTGGCTTATCATAGCGTATGAAAATAATACCTATTTTGAATAATATTATATTTTATTTGGTAGATATTTAATTTGGTAAATATTATATACTTCAGTAGATATTTAAGTATAGGTATGAATGAGTTTATTATTTTTCCTTTTAGTTTTCTTTGTCAGTATCGTGATAAAGGTCGTGTCATTTTGTCAAAAAATTTTGTTTGCTTTTCGTTCACTGACATACTCGACCCTCAGGACTTCATATTATTGTATTACAAAATATTTTCACGTGTAACATTTTGATGAAAAAAGTGGAAGTTTAAAATATTATATTAGTTTGATATTTACATTGTTATATAAACATTATCTATATATATGTATATATAAATATATTTATTTATTTTATTTTATAAAATATTATGTTAATTGTATTATTTAGTATCTTCAGTATTTATTTTCCTGTAGCTTATAAGTGATAAAATGCCTTGTACGTGTAAGATATAAGCGTTGATCATACCGAGGACATCTAATTTTGTTTTTTTGGTAAAACGTCTCAGTGCCCACGATACAGGCTTGCCTAGTGTGGGTACTATAGGTAATCCTTTTTTAATAAACCTAGATTAAGCCAATATGTGTAAAGTGTGCAACGTCAATCAAAGTGTATCTGTGTAAAAACATATGGTTTTTAAATAAATATATTTTTCATTTCATTTTTTTTTACTTTAAATTACGTAGTTCTATAATCTATATATTTGAATATTTGCATCTAAAGTTTTTAAATAAATTTAATCGTATATAGGTTATACAAAGAATTAGTAGGTAGGTACATATTATACATATATATATATATATATATATATATAGCTACTATTAAAATAATGACGATTTATTGCACGACTCATGATGCGAAGCATCAGAGAGTGCTTTACGATCGAAAAATTTTTTTCACCTCATTTTTGCAGCTATTCTTATTATTACTTATAGCCTTGTTAGTTCACGGAATCAAGATATTTTGCACACTATTGTCGAGATAATTTAATGGAGATTAATCCCATACTTTTTAAAAATTGATTTACTTCAATAGAATTGGAAAAAAACACCGAAATAGGTCAAAAAATTTTCCTGTCCGTCATGTGTGAAACCTGAAAACACTATAACTTGTGAAAAAATCCATCATTTGAGTTAATTTTTTTTTTTAATATTCTAATCGACGATTGTAGGTCACTGAATGCGAATGATTAATTAATTCAGTGTCGTTTAATTGCAATTAATAAAAAACGAAAACTACAATAAGTTTTTTTTTT
Organism: Colias eurytheme; assembly: GCF_061535395.1. Taxonomy (NCBI): domain Eukaryota; kingdom Metazoa; phylum Arthropoda; class Insecta; order Lepidoptera; family Pieridae; genus Colias; species Colias eurytheme. Next base: position 3,339,485 of record NC_143001.1, read on the forward strand.
TTTTTTTCATAATTAAATGAGCATTATGAGTCGTGCACTTTTGGATTTTCCAAACTTTTTTCCTATTGCGTTCACATCAAGTCCATAGGTACACTTAAACTCACTAAAACCTATAATTTCCTTGTCACTCAATCTAGATACAGAAAAAAATATTCAGCAGTTCCCAAATCATTATTTACACAGTATGGAAATATATCTTATATTTTGAAGTTGGTAAAAAGGTATGTCATAAAGAATGAACCCGGAGTTAAATGCTAAAATTGTTTTCTGTTTTAATAAACGAGAGGCTTAACTTAAAGAAGGCAATCTCTCTTAGCAATGGTATTGTAATACTTTGTTTCAAACGAAAAATATTCTTAAGCATTCGTTCTTTAGGGCTTGTTACAAAACCGCCCAAAATTAATATCATGATATTAAAATGTGAAGAGTTTTATACATCGCTTTTGAGGCCACATTTATTTGGATTTACTTTTCCTTGACACAACTGTGGCACTCCATATTTATTATTAACTTTTTGCCCCAGCTCCGCCCACGGAAACGTATTTTTTGGAAAATTTTCTTTTTTATAAGCTGTTATTATCATAACGTAGGTAGGTAAATCTAACTGTTGAAATAATTGTATACCTATTGAAACACAACTTGTGGATGTTGATACGAAAACTTTATTTAATAATACTTTATAACAAGCTACATTGTGCATATACGACATTACACCCCTAACCAAAGAGACAGGAGGAGTGCAAAGACTAACTCTTTTCACTATAGATACTACACTGACTGTTCAACAGTTAACTATTACTAAAATACAGATTATAATATTGTCTATCACAACACTAACAAACAAACGATCTTTGAAAACCGTTCAGCCGTTCTTGAGTTAAAGTGGTGAAACGAACATGAATTTATTTTATAAAATACTAGTTATGACTTGCGGTTTTACCAGGATTGCTCCGCTCCTATCAGTATTTAGCCTGCGGCTTTAATTGCCTGTTGCCAGAAGGTATAACAATTAATAGCCTATGCACTAATCCAGACTCTAATCTGAATCTTTGCCAAGTGCCATGCAATATTTACAACTTTTCTTGTCTCTAAAAATCATCATTTATTCTAAGAAATGTGTACACGTGTTCATCTGCGTTTGCTTTACGGATTGTAGACTTATAAACTGTATAGCATTCCTGTGTCCCTATAATGAGAACATACAGCGACATGATAAGTAATTAATATATTTTCAACAAACTAAAAACGAGCTTAAACTCAAGTAATTATTGTATTGTCACCAGTCCTTGATGGGTAAGTTTAAAAAGTTTGAATTCTATCTGTCCGTTTAAAGTGGGTCAATATCGAGTAAAAGAAACATACAGGTGAAGCGAATAAAAGTGTGTTAAAAAGGTCTTTATCGTATCGTCTATTATAATATTGCCTTACTCATTTAGCTATAAAACACGGCTATTAATTAGAAGTAAAGGAATGCCGTTCAAACAGACGTGTCTGACGATCAAATCGTCTTTATTTTAATACCAGTTACTAGGTAACCGTGAATTTCTTTGAAATCAGATCAGAATATTCTAAAAGGAATTCAAAGGATTCTTAGTTCACACGTGTAAGCTAAAAAGACATAAAATTTATTTATAAAATATTATTGTTTATTAAACATAATTTTTAAATATAAAAAATATATTATTATGATACTTATTTTATTACTACGATAAATCAACAGAAGTGGTTTCCAATCTCGCCTCACTGTTATTTTAATGTGTCCGCTTGTCCCGCCTTTACCCGTTTTACCCTAGGTATAATATTATATTATAGCCTATTTAACTCGGTAAAATAGTTTTCCAATAATTAAATATAATATGTTAAAATCGTTCGAATGGTTAGGTACTGTTATCATTAGTTTAGATTTTACAATTCACAACGGCTTAAATGATGTATAGAGGGGAATTATATAGTGAGGTCAGAATCGATTCTTAATTAATTAATTAATTTATTTATTGCACGCCTCATAAGCGAAGCGTTGAGGTGGGTACTACTGTCACTTCGCGCAAAACATCTGATTTTTCAAACTTAAAATGTCTTTATGTATCATACATTGCACTTGTAAGATAATACATACACACACATATAAAGAAAAAACACTATTTTTAACGTTCATGATATTTTTGATGTCATTTTTGTTATTTAAACTAGATAAAAAACAGTTTAAAAAAGTTCTGTCTTGGACGTCCGTGTGTCTGTATGTGCGGATCCTTTTTCTTGTTAACACGATAGCGACCGAAATACTTTACTAATCGAGTCTTTTTTTTTCTCTTACGCTTGAGTATGCTCAGGAATAGAACCCTTTCATTTTTCAGGGTCTGATTCGATGTGGTTTAATTGTTATTAAATAAACAAAAATAATAATTAATAAATATTTATTAAAAAAAAATTATGAGGCGTGCACTTTTGGATTTTCCAAATTATTTATTTATTATAGAGATATATCCACTACTACCAACGAAGAGCAACAATGTAGCAAAATTCATTAAAAACATCTTCAAATCCACTATCGAGTCTGCAAAATCCACACTAGCATTTATCTACTGCAAGTATCAAGAACGTTTCTATAAATTAATTAATTTCATCACAAACCGAGCGACCATTAAGTGCCACAGATTAAACCAGATGATATGACGCCGTTTATTGGCCAATAAATTTGGTACTCCGATATTTTATTACCCCCAAATAAGAATAATGATCACATGACCGTGACCGTAGGGAAATTGGTTTCAAAGTTTAGATGGAGCAATGAATGGAAATTCAACGGGAGTTGAGAATGTTCCAACTTTTTCATTAAGAAGATTACACTTTGATATCATTTTGTAAGATTGGGATTCCTGATCGGATTGATCTAGAACACTCGACCTACCTGAGCATTAAGCAGGGATAAATGCTGACATATATGCCACGTTTCGATATGGCCCTAAACTTTCTACACAATCTCTTTAGTAATTTATAAGCAGTTAAACAAGAAGATTTAGATACTACAAATGTATTCTGTGACCGTGTGAATTGCGATACTGAATTGTAAATATTGCTTAATCCCCAGAATTCCCGCCGTGCCAAACCACAGTCGGTCGACTCCCCACAGCTACAGATAATTCTGTGCGATCATCTCATGTTAGTGAACTTAGCAGATCATTTTTAGCAGATCAAAAAAAATGTGAGTTCTTATCGCGTGCAGTTGAGTTCTACAGTTCCTGATACTTTTTAGAAATAGTTCTGGCGTTTTTACCTTAACAAACGACATTTGAAAAAACCCGACCTGGACCCGGCTTAACGTGATGCTAAGACGTAATACTATGACGTGATGCTATGACGTGATGCTACGACGTGATGCTACGGCGTGATGCTACGCTGTGATGCTACGGCGTGATGCTACGGCGTAATGCTACGGCATGTGTTACGGCGTGATGCTACGGCGTGATGCTACGGTGTAATGCTACGGCATGATGCTACGGCATGATGCTACGGCATGATGCTACGGCGTTATGCTACGGCATGATGCTACGGCATGATGCTACGGCATGTGTTACGGCGTGATGCTACGGCGTGATGCTACGGCATGATGCTACGGCGTGATGCTGCGGCATGATGCTACGGCGTATTGCTACGGCGCGATGCTACGGCTTGATGCTACGGCATGATGCTACGGCATGATGCTACGACATGATGCTACGGCATGAAGCTACGGCATGATGCTACGGCATGATGCTACGGCGTGATGCTACGGCGTGATGCTACGGCATGATGCTACGGCGTGATGAAATATGACATAAATAAATTTTCTAGTGTTTCATTTTACGCGAGTATTTCTAAAAAGTATCAGGAACTGTAGAACTCAACTGCACGCGATAAGAACTCACATTTTTTTTTGATCTGCTAAAAATGATCTGCTACGGGAAGTTGGCAGATTATTTTTTCAAATGTCGTTTCTTAAGGTAAAAACGCCAGAATTATTTCTAAAAAGTATCAGGAACTGTAGAACTCAACTGCACGTGATAAGAACTCACATTTTTTTTGATCTGCTAAAAATGATCTGCTAAGTTCACTAACATGATCATCTCTCCATTAAGGTTTATAAAAGAAATGTTATGTATTCTTTTTAACGACACATAATTATTATTAAGCTCACTTGTAATCCTACATTAGATGCATATTGATAAATGTTTTATATTTTTTGCTTCTCCCTCAGCAACAAGGGTATATTTGTATAGAGATATTGTGTATGTTCATATTACCTATGTTTGTTATTTCAAAGTTTCAAAGTTAATTTTAAGTATGTATTACAAATTATTTGGACACTTTTATCAACTTACTTATATCCAACCACCACTACAAATAAATAAAAATAAATAAATAAATATTATAGGACATTATTACACAAATCGACCTAGTCCCACAGTAAGCTCAATTAAGGCTTGTGTTGTGGGTACTAGGCGACGATAAATATAATATTTAATAAATACATATATAGATTATAACACCCAGACCCAAGAACAATTAATAATTGAGTTCATCACACAAATATTTGCCCTGACCGGGGATCGAACCCGGGACCGTCGGCTCAGTAGGCAGTTACTTGACCACTGCGCCAACCGCGTCGTCAAAAAACTATGTACTACCTACTAATAATTCAGTTCTACGAACTCATACTTAATTCACTTGACACCACTATGTCATAACAAATAACCTTTTATCACCACATGTTTATAAAACCCTCTTACAATAATGCGTGTAATACGCAATCATGTCACTCGTAAAACATGACAAACCGCACAAAATATGACCAGCCCGTACCGTCATTAGGCAGCATTAATTCCAGTGTGCAAAAGTGACAGAGCTATGTAATTCGTCTATCGCCATCTCTTTCCAACACTGGGAATAATACTGCTAAGACGTCATGGGAACCCCTAACATTACTTAATTAGTGGATTAGTGGAACGATCGTCTGTCATCACTCGCTTTACGTAATCTGAGGGTATACAGGGATCTTAGTGATGTATGAAGGATGTGTAAACAGTATTGGAATCCCATGTGAATGTTAAAGATTAATATTATTGTTTGGTTACTGTTTAATGTTGTGTGTATGGTTGGATGAATAGACGTGATTGAAAGAGAAATTGAGACGATTATTCTGTACGTAGTGTATCTAATACACTTTGATGGTGAAGTTTTTTAAAGTCATTTCAATTAAAAAATAATCGGAAAGAAAGATACTTCTATCTTCAGTGTATCTAGTTACAGAAACAGTTATTCTGAAAACTTATTAATTTGGTATCTATAAAACAATATTGCCTTGAATATAATATTAAAATAAGATGTTTTAGCGAACAGAGCGCTCATGAAACTCAGAAATGTGGAAACTTATTACGACTAATAATAATAATTAAACACAGCGTAGGAACTCATTATTTCACTTGTCAGCCTGTTATTTCATAACAGGTCATACCTATTCTGTTTTAGTTTCTTTTAATATAATTTATAAGCTGATCCGACACTCGACAGTCTATGTTATCAGAATTTCATAAATAATAAACTTCCAATTCGAAATTAAAAATATTTTTTCATTACATTTAACTTTTCCAGATTATAATTATTATAATTTTAAGATTAATAGATTAATGTCGGTCCTATAGTAATTTATTATTTGCACATTCCGATATTCATTGAGTTAAATTACGTTTTATACTGCTGTATTTATACAGCAGTACATACATAGTGCATAGGTACATAATATTACTAACAACTTTTATTTGCAAGACCTCATTTAGGTATGCTTCATTTCAATTTAACACTTATCCCCTAAAAAATAAATACCATTTTCCAATACATAGCTTTCCAATACCTCACCTACTTTACTCGTACGTATACGCTCTTGTTCATTTTTATGAATTTCACAGGCAGGGCTATTAGAGTAACCTAGTCGACCGTCGCTTTGCTGAAAGTTAATCCAGTGGAAATGAATTAACCTGAATTACCTACTATTCTGAGCGATTTCCACCCAACCCCTTTCTAACTTGATAGCTTTATCACTGTAGTACGTTGAGTAGATAGTCGACTGAGTGATAATTTGGTATTAGCTTCACAGGAAAATTTAATGTTAAACTAGCGGCCCGACCCGGCTTCGCCCGTGGTACATGTTTACGCTTTCTCTACATAAGAACCATCCTCGTACTTCAAGGAATATTATAAAAAAAGAATTATCAAAATCGGTTCAGCCACTTGCGTTTTTGTTTGATACTTGTATATTTTTCATTCAACATATTTAAATACTAGCTGTTCCCCGCGGTTTCACCCGCATTGCTCCGCTCCTGTTGTTCTTAGCGTGCTGATATATAGCCTATAGCCTTACTCGATAAATGGGCTATCTAACACCGAAAGAATTTTTCAAATCGGACCAGTAGTTCCCAAGATTAGCGCGTTCAAACAAAAAAACAAACAAACTCTTCAGCTTTATGATATTAGTATAGATATATATAATTACTCAAACATTATTGATTAAAAAATTACATAAAACGTCAAGTCAGATCCCTGATGAAAACTAAGAATAAGCACGAAATAACAAAACCTTTTGTCTCATCACATACGAGACTATAAAAAAATCAATTTGTGAAAAGCTTGCGTAAGCATCTGCCCGAGCCCTCTAGGGAAAAGAGATTTCATTGAGACCCTTAAAATTAGAAGAGAGAAATATTTTACACCTACGCACATACGGTGAAATAAAAAAATGTCTAACATTCACATAGCAACAATTTTTTTTATACGTAGATAGGTACTTATTTTTGTACATATTCTATTACACAAATAAATAAGTTAACATATTAAAATTGTGTTTACGATTTTTAGGAGGCTATTTCTTTATTCTGCTACGGTATAGTTATAGTAGAACTAGATTTTATTTTAGAAAATTTAAGACAATGTATAAAAAAAATATAATGTACCTACATAATATATTTTAAACAACCAACATTTATACATTTAGTTATAAGTTGAATTTGGTCCATACTTATGTATGGACCAAATTAAGTTAAACCAGTTAAACCTTGTAATTTAAGTCCTACTAAATCTAATTAATATAAATAAAATAAATCAAAAACAATCTTCAGTGAAAGTCAGCATCCATTATCAAGACAGATATTACCATGAAATTCCTACTAAAAGAGACACCCACACACAACACAACACAAGGTCCTGTTTCAAATTACTAGTTGGCCTTTGTGCTAAAATTGTTTAACTGCTGCTTCGTCTTTGTAACGATATATTTAATGTAGAATAAATAAGATTTATTCTGTTGATTTGGGATGTTATTTGGACGGCGTTTAATTTATTCTTATTTAAAGTAACGAATAAACTAAAATATATTTTTAATCTATTTAGTCTCTTGTGTCCAAAATTGTCCCTATAAACCGAACATAATATGTATCGAACCGTAACATAATTTGATTGTTTCACTGAAAAGAAAACTCATAGTGAAATAACCAAACCCCTAGCCACATTCATACTATTAGATATTTAAAGCAATTTCTAATCAACACCAAAAATCGTGAGAAAGAACCATGAAGAAACTTTATGAACATTTAGGAAAGTTTTGTAAATGTTCGTGATTTTCCTCCCCAAAATTAGGACGAATCATTAGTCGCTTGTTAACTAAAATAAACAAGTAACAAAGAAATAAACAAGATACAAATAGCACAATTCACTAGAAATAATAGCAACAAAGTTACCTTTAAATTTTACAACCAATTCCTGTTTACTCAACACCGTAGCCGGGAACTATAAAAAAATATGATAAATCATGTTTACAAAATAACATTCGTGCCAAACATCCTTAATCAAGTTAATGCCACGTTATGAAATTGCTTACATAACTGGTTGCAAATATTTGCCTCAGTTTTCCTGCATGAAAAACAAAGTTTCTGGGAATTGTGAGACTGACCCAATTTCCTGATTTTGGCGCGTCATTCGTCTTGTCAGAAATAAAGATATGGAGACCATTAACGGCCCTCTCCATTGATTTCTTGTTAATTGTGAACGTAATAGATTGGAGCCATCATTGTTACGTTATCTGTGACCTATTCTGTAACTGAATTACGGTCTCCGTGTGGTTTCATTTGATAAATGTTGTTTTTCAAGAAAGAATACGTGGTATTGAATTATCTAGCGCTATAACCATAGGCAATAACGCTATCGAATTTTGTTTTGTTGTAAAATATTTTTTCTATAATACTTTTTAACTTCTATTCTTCTTGCGTTTAGGCGTGATGTTGTTCTTTAACTATTTTTCACAGAACATTCAATATTACATTTCTTTACTCCATAATAGTTTGGCACACACAAAAAGTATGATTAATTCATTATTATTGATTACAGACAGTACTACAGATACAACAAGTAGTCCTTTACAATATTATTATTTTGAATATCTTTTGTTTGTTATAATTATCATGAAATCGTTTATAATATAACAGCAAATGAATGAAGTAATATTTCTAAAATGATCACCAAATTCTTACCCATACACCCACGTCTTAATTTGTGTCGCAGAATTTTAAACGCTCATTTTCCTTGATCCTTAAAGGAGATATTTAAATTCTCAAGCTCTCGGCAACATCCCTCTGTCATAATAAACCCCTTCCGTTACCAATTTACGATGTACATTTAGAATTTATTCGGTTCTCCTTTACATTTCGAAAACAACCTTGCTAGAATCTATTTCATTCAATTAATCTAATATATTTTTCTAGAAATTTCCAATAGCATTAGAGTTTTCTTCGTTTTGAATGTGATTTGTATTTTCTTCAAGAATTATTCTGTGTTTTGATAGAAAAAAATGTTTATTATCGTGATACGTTATCTCAATCGTTTTCTTTTTGTTATTAAATGGCGAATGTAAGTTCTTTTACATTTTTTAAATTTATAGATCTGATTTTGACGTTTGTGTTTGATTTTGATTCTGATGTTTGATTTTGTTTATAGAATTATATTTATTTAACAGTATTTTATTAATAGTGTCACACTGTACTTTTCTCTATAATCAACGGGTTATAGAAGAAAGAAACTACCAGAATGAAGATACCCAGTCCTTTGGAAGGCTTGCGTGGGGACACAGGTCCAACACGCAGAGGCACTTTAGAGAATTTAAATGTGTTGATTTTTTATAAACAACATAGTAGGTACCTTCCTATAGAGTTGCAAATATAATATTATCAAGGATTATAAATTAAAATGATATAAATACGAAACACGTATTATTGTCTGAGAAAACATATGCCACCAAAAACCTATTGAATAACCCAAACTTTCATGATCATTACATAACAACCTAAAAGACAAATTCATTTGCGGAGATTAATGCTGGAAAGAAAGCAATTAGTTGGTTATAAATGAGTGTTTTTCTACCACGTTTATATGATATTCATGCTCTATTTCGTACAAGCAAAAATAAATTACGCTCACGAATCTCGGTAAAAATCGTAATGAGCATTTGCGTGGGTAAATAGATTTTCGTATGGGCATTTCATTCAAGGTATATTTGGCTGTAAAAGCTATTAAAATAAAACCGTTTTAACGAACCGTAGGTAACCCGCAAGCCAAACAGCAAATATAAAATAAAATAAATGAAAACCCTACGGAAATTTTTCCGAATTGAAATATTTTTGCTCATATTATTTGTTCCGATGACTATTTGTTAACTAAATGTGTTTGTCTGTTTCTGATTGTTCGTTATTGCTCTTTTGTTGTATTAATGTCTTATTATTTATCTCTTTTTTCCTTGTTCATTCTTTTTTATAAAAAATTATCTATACTTCTATACTAATATTATAAAGAGGAAAGGTTTGTATGTATGTATGTATGTATGTATGTATGGTTTTCACGCATAAACTACTGGACCGATTTTGATGAAATTTGGCACAGATAATCTTTAGACCCTGAGAAAGAACATAGGCTACCTTTTATTGCGAAATATGTACCACGGGCGAAGCCGGGGCGGACCGCTAGTGTAAAATAAAGATGTTATTAAAATATCAAGATTGTGTATCTACTCACTAATACGTGTTAATACTCACTTGAAGTTCGGTATTGAAATAATATATGTAATTATTTAAAGGAAATAGAAGCACTGACAATATCAAAATAAAACTAATAGAAATTAAATCCATTGAAATTATGTTTGCAGATAGATAAAATACCTAAAACCTGATTTATATATAAACGTATATAAACGTAGCAAATGCAATTTAAAAATCAATACGGATTCATCTAAAAAGGACAGTAAAGAAATTCATTAATTCAAACCTTCTGGAGAAACAATCGCAGCTTTTTCCGACCTCATTCCGGCTTGTTATTCCCTAGGATTAGGATAAGCCGTCTAGACTGAGTAGTGTTTCTAGACTAGTGTTGGCAGAACTGTCATGACTGCAGTCAAGTCCTCACGTTGACTACGGTCAGGGATATATGCGGATTTCGGGAGTAAGCTGTTGATTGGCTTCTGTTATAGGAGTGATTTAGTGTACACTGACGTTTTGAAGACGGATGTAGTACAGTTTAAGTGTCTAATTTAGTTTGAAATGTACTGTACTTAGGTTATCGATTATGAAATTGTCTTCACCAGAAATAAGCTAAATTTTTTGTGATATAAAATATATGTTTGTGACATAGTGATATAAAGCTTTATGTATTACGTAGGTGTAAGTAATGCGTGGTTGATTGTTGATGTTCATTTATTATTAGGTATCATTTAAATTTGGCAATCTTTGGCAATATGTCCACAATTGGATCTAATATAGACTGATTATGATAATATTGATGACTCGATCATGATATTATTAGCTAGGTAGTTTACAGTCGGATGTAGGTATTATATAAAAGCGAAATTTACAAATTTTGAGAGACATGGAAGAAAACATTTAACACAGTAAACTTATTTCACCAGAATTGATTGAAATATAAATCCGTTAAAATTATTTGTTAATTTTCTTGATAGCGTTTGTAAATATGAGTTTAGCTTAGAAAATTGAGCATTGGTTTGCAAATAAAGTTAACATTGGAGTTGCTTTTTATGCAATTGGAAAAATGCTTATACATTTTTCTTATTATGAAATTGAAAAACGTTTTAAAATAATTGTTTTATTTCTGAAACCTTGTAGTGGGTAATTTGTAAATGTGGAGTGTGCTACTATTATTGGATAAATTAAACAAGAAACAAACATGTTATTTGACTTAATAATGAAGGACGACAACGCCCATCATTCGTTTATTTCTTATTCGTTCTGTTTGTTATTGTTTATTTATCATTCATCTATAGGTACTATTATATTTGTCTAAATACTCCACACGCCAGAGTCAATAAAATAAAACAGATGCCTACAAAGATTTATTGCACCAAATTTTATAGTTAATCCTCGTATTGCATTCACAACTACATCTAGTTCGGGGTATATTTTACCGCATTTCTTAGCAAGATCACATTTATTTAGATCGATTTACCGCAACAGCCTCATATGAAATTCCATAAAGTTTCTACGGTATGCTATGATTTATTCCGCGTCGTAAAGCATAAAACAAAAATATGGGAAGGTCTGTATTTAAGATCACATCAAGAATATCTAGATGCGAGTAAGAGTTATTTTATTATGGAGAACATGAGTTATGGACTGGATTAAAGTTTATTTAGTCCATATTATAATATATGGTCTTACATTTTAGTATAAGCATGGTAAAGGTTTGAAAGAGGATTAGTATAAATGGATAGCATGAGTTTTTAATGAACTAGATTAACGTACTTTTAAGCTATGCTCTTATCTATTTATTTAACTCTTCAATAAACTATACACAAAGGACATTTTGTAACAACTTGATACAGAAACACAGTAGGTAGGTAGTTATATAGTTTATTAGATGGCCTTATCACTTAGCAGTGATCTCTTCCAGGCAACCGGACCAAAACGCTTATATAAGAATATATTTCATGAATGTATACCTACTATATATTATTCTTTATCCATACTAATATTATAAATGCGAAAGTAACTCTGTCTGTCTGTCTGTTACTCAATCACGCCTAAACTACTGAACCAATTTTGATGAAATTTGGTATGGAGATATTTTGATACCCGAGAAAGGACATAGGATAGGTTTTATCCCGGAAATCCTACGGGAACGGGTTTTTATTTGAAAACGCGGGCGAAGCCGCGGGCGCAAAGCTAGTAACTATATATATTATGAAGGTAGGAATGTGCGAATAAATTATCCGTTATTAAGTGTTAAATAATAATGTATAGTTTCTGTATATGAGAAAAAATATTACCATATTGCCCATCTGCTATCTGCTATATTTAACTCGAGACCTTGTATACTTCTATACAAAGATATTCCTTTTGTTCATATTAAAGAATGATAATACAGTTTTTTCTTTCTTTGTAGAAGCTAAAAATAATCTTATATTTGCACTAAGCTTTCCACGCTTATTCTATTTTCAATTTACGTTATCAGCAACGGTTTTTCATTCAAATTTATTTTCCTTATTTCGTCAAGTAAATCGTCAAACATCGCGAAGACACAGTCAATATACAAATTACAAATACATATATCCGAATTTATAGGTACATTAAGTAGCAAATAAAAAATAATAGACTGCCTCCCTGGTACAGTGGTTGACGCGTGAGCGTAGCAACGAGGGATCCTGGATTCCATACCCAGTCGAGACGAAGAAAAAAAAATGTCTCGGTCGGCAGGACACAGATGATCACCTACTTGTCCCTAAAGAAAATCGATCAGTGAAACAGATGTATAATGCATCTGCTCCTTACCCCACTAGGGGACATGCCGGGACTTCGCAAATATACAGTTATATTGACTTAAAAATAAAATTAAAACGTAATCTCGAAACGAATACAAAAAACTTTATCCATTTTATTTATTAAACTTTATTTATTAAAACTTTAAACTTTATTTATTAAAACTTTTTGTACACATACAGTAAAAATCTTACAAAATAACAATGCAATTTGTCTTTCTTAATGCCTTATACATTTTACAATATAATTTCTACAGATTATACAATACAAACTTAGTAGTTAGCTGGCACTTAAATTGCAAACGAATTGGCTCGACGCAGTTCCTTCATGTAAATCCTAGTCTGTCTCCGTAAGAGTAAGCCAAATTTGTGATTCAATCAGTCGCTACAGAAGGCGTCTAAACATGCTAAGCGAATGTATACAACATTTTGAATCGGTCTAAGCTGCGAAATTAGGTCAAAATGCTGTATTTGAAATTATGGTAATGGTACAGAAAGTTAGGTCAAGTAGATTTGGCTTATAGAGATGTATCTGGGTTTTGTGGTGAGCTGGATAAGTTTCTGTGGTGAATAGTGGTTTGGTCAGTGGTTACCGGTTCGATCCCAATAAATAATATTGTTTGATGAAGTATTTGCTTTATAAACGTAAGCTTAATATTATAAAGCTGAAGAGTTTGTTTGTTTGAACGCGCTAATCTCAGGAATTAATGGTCCGATTAAAAAAAATATTTCGATGATAGATAGCCCTTTTATCGAGGAAGGCTATAGAGCATAGGCTATATATCATCACGCTTAGACCATAACAGGAGCGGGGCACTGCGGGTAAAACCGCGGAGCACAGCTAGTACTTAACATTTGTAATAGGCATATCAGCAGTGTTGATATTATTATATGTGGAACTATACAAAATAATATATATCTGGATAAATTTTAAAATATCCACTTGCGTCAAGACCAGCAGGAATTTTGCTTTGCTTTCTATTTCTATTCTACACTTTTCTTGACATTTTAAGACCTATACGTTATTTCAAGTAACAGAAGTATCCATACTAATATTATAAATGCGAAAGTAACTCTGTCTGTCTGTCTGTTACTCAATCACGCCTAAACTATTGAACCATTTTGCATGAAATTTGGTATGGAGATATTTTGATACCCGAGAAAGGACATAGGCTACCTTTTATTGCGAAATATGTACCACGGGCGAAGCCGGGGCGGACCTCTAGTATTTTAATAAACGCTTGGAAGTTAATTATATGGACAGGGACGATAGCCTATTTATATTGTCGATATTATAATAAAAACAGACTAATTAATCATATTCCAATGTTAACCTTGAGAAGGTCAATCTATCATTTTATTACAGCGATCAACTACGTCATACCTGAAGTAACCTGGGACATATTTACATACATACATAATGAATGACATGCCATGGACGTGACTGAAATGGATTGCTCACATAAAAGGAATTGGATAACATAGACTAAGGTCAAGGGATTTAGGCCCACAGGCGCTTACTAAAATGCAAAATGTGTAATATAATTTATTTGAGGGCTATTTTTTATCTATACTTATAATACAAAGCTGAAGAGTTTGTTTGTTTGAACGCGCTAATCTCAGTAACAACTGGTCCGATTTGAAAAATTATTTTGGTGATAGATAGCCCATAATATAACGAGGAAGACTATAGGCTATATATCATCACGATAAGACCAACAGGAGCGGAGCCACGCGGGTGAGACCAAGGGGCGCAGCTAGTTAAAAATAAAAAAAATATATAGGTTGACTTATTATGTGAAAGCAAAACTTAGGCATTAATAATTAGCCGGTTAGGTGTGTGTAACATTGTGTTACATAAAATTTTATTTACATAAAAATAATTGATATTTTATGTACCTGGATTATTGCACAATAAAGTGTTAAATAAATAAATAAAAAGTTAGAAAACAAAGCCAAAAATTTAAATAATATTTATTCTTTTGATGAAATTTCATTCCAACGTTCTGAAATATAACATTTATTATTTTTATCTAATTTATTCAAAATACAGAACGAATTGTAATTAAATATTTAGGTTAATATGGAATAAAAACTTAGCGTATCAAAGTTTAATTATCATTTACGTATTCATAAGTTGAAATAAAAATAAAATCTTTTAGTTTATCGAAGTTAAGCTTATCTTATAGATACGTCTAGTGGAAAGATTGCTATCATCGAGTTAAATCGACCGAGAGTTGGTGGAGCCATCAAATCAACTCGATAATTCTACATACAAGATAAGATCACCAATTATATAGTAGACTGGATGGTACAATTATTTAATTATATTATGATAGAATTATTAATTAATTATTGTATTTGGATAAGATGAGGGAAATTATATAGGTATGTGAACAGCCAAATGCTCTAACTTTCAAATGTTTCTATACTTACTTTAAAACTGTATACCTAGGTTACTACATTTAGCAATTTTTTCTTTTCAATAATTAGCTATCCATACATTTATTTAAATGTTTATCTGTATGTTAATAAACATCATAATTTTCATATGATCTTTCAAAAATATTTTACTTGATTAAATTTGAGTGCACTGCGCTTAACTTAAACAAGGAGTGACACTATCGTACACTTGTATTATCCACATGAATCGATCGTCTATGGCTCATCCGGTCACCGGATCAAATTGAATTGCTCTAATCATCGTTTCGGTCTTAGCCAAATAGTCTATGTATGGATTATGGTAAGGTATTAAATATATTTTTGATGTTTGTATTTAGTTGCAAAATATTATGAATTAAAATAAATTGTACTTCTTTTTCAGCGGTAATTTATTCGTTCTAGTGTTTGATAACTACCACGTAGGTACGATTACCAAATTATTTGTTTTTAGGCTCCCAGTATTATAAAATGGTATTTAAAATCATTACATAAGAAAAACATAGCTTTGGTATAGTTTAAGCAATAAATGATTAAAATTATAATCCTACTCCCTACTACTTGATTAGCACGACTGAAACCATTAAACAGATTATGCGCCAAAATAACATATAGGTAAGATACAAAAATAGCACTGCACTCTTGCCCATGACAAGTCATGAAACATTTAGCTCTAGGGTGGGCACGTGACGCTGGACCCTCTGGGAACGTGATCGTGAGTCCAGTGACACCTCTCTTTAGATCACGTTGTACATTCTTATAGCGACTGTTACATCTATACTAATCTATAAATCGCCAAATGTATTGTTGAGCATAAAACTTGATAAATACTCCACAAATCTGGCATTTTTTTTTGCGAGGGCACATTCTTTAACAACTGTTACATCTATACATATCTATAACTCGCCAAATGTATTGTTGAGCATACAACTTGGGAAAGACTCCATAAATCTGGCATTTTTGTTGAATTTTTGCGAGAGCAGCTAGTAAATAATAAAAGTCTATGGAACTGCAGATGTTTGGCTAAACGGGCTATCTCAGGAACTACCTATGGTTCCGATACTTCACTTACCGCCTGTTGTGTAGCTTAACTTGCCTATTACATTTATTTAAAAATAATATTATTGTTGACTATTCCTATCAGTCATAAGTCTTTATTATTTTGAACTCATTTAATTACGCTAGATGGCGCTAAGACGTAAAATCATTTCATCAAGAGCATCTTAATAACACGCTTCGTTTGAAATAAATGAATATTCAGAATTGAATACTTATTATGAAGGTATTGGGTAATATATTATACCGTAATATCGCTTAAGCCTGTTTTCAATAGTAGGGCCCTTTCGGTGATAAGCATTCATAGATGTTAATATGATTTATGGAGTAATTTATAGTATATTTAGAGATATAATTGATTCTGCTAGGGTTAGTTTCTATTGCCCTGGTTTTCCACGTGTGTGAATAGTCATGAAAGCAAAATTAATAATAACTGTTTTTTTTATTTATTGTATATACCTACCTGTACATAGTAATATAATAAAGCTTTGTTTGTTTGTCTGCTTGAACGCGCTAATATCAAGAACTAAGGGTCCGATTTGAAAAACTATTTTACTGATACAAAGTCCGTTTATCTAAGAAGGCTATAGATTGTAACAATATGGTATATTACGCTTAATCAAATAGGAGCGTAGTAATGCGGGTAAAACCGCGGGGCACAGCTAGAATTCGTATAAATCTTCCGAAGAAATATTTTATGTACATTATAGTCAATATTGTTTCAAAATTTATTGCTCACATAAGAACTCGTTTATACGCATATAAAATTTCGTTTTATAGTGTGTATAATATATATAACAGATAGATACATATTATATTATGAGGGAAATATTAAAGAAAGAAATAGGCTTGCGAACCTCCTTAATCATAGAGGACAGTTATTTCTTTTATAATAACTTATAAGTACTGACTTTTATTTAGTCTTTTACAACTCGAAGAATGGAAACCTGGAAGCATAAAAGTTTTATTTAGAAAAACCTTCGAATCAAGACAATAGACAAGTGTCTTGGAGGCCATCTCTTTGTGTTACTAACTGAGACTGCATAGTAAAGGTTTTAGCGTAATTTTAAGTGGATTTCATATAAGTTTTACTCGTGTAATAAAATGAAATCTAACAATGTATGTCTTGAACCTAATAAATTGTTCTTACGAATCAATAATTACTCTATTGAAGGCCAGACTGTATTCAATATGAAAACTAAAAATAATTGTTTTAGCTAACAAAGTTATTAAGGTTGCTTGGGATGCGAGTAGTGAAAGTGATTTGAGCGATGTGAAATAGCCATTATTGTTTTACTTTAATTTGTCACGAAATTATTGATAAAGATTTGACCATTTTTTACTTCTCCTCTACTTCTATCTTTTACTCCTTAATGTGTAGACAAGTGACTTGAATACCTTCCATAGATTTATAATATATATTCTATTTAATTCTGTACCCTAATCTTAAGACTGGTTTTAGCATTAATGTTTTTAGATTCCATCCTTTATCTCCCTTCTAACATAGCAACACATCAACACTCGTTCTTCTTCAAGTCACAAATTATATTTTCTCCGCTTGTCTATAAAAACAACCAAAATTCAACTCAATTAAGCATAAAACCACATACACACATCACTTATATCAATCTTAATAGTCACTTCCTTATAAATCGTTCAATCAATCTTCACTGCGATAATATTATCCAACAATAAAGCCGTGTTCACTTAATTGGATCACGTCTTAAGGTTCCAGAGGTGCTGTTCTCTTGAGGGCAGATGTTTCAGCAATGACCGGGTTATCTGAATCACGTAATAAAAATATATGGGAAATTGTATGGTGTCTAGTTTTAGTCGTGATAGGTATGGCCTATGCTAGTTGTAGTATTGGTGTTTTTGTTTGCCTAGATAGAAGAAAATGTATATTTAATGGATATTTAATGGTAACTACGGTAAGATATAAAGATAAAATTGTTCATTCATTAAATTCCTAATGAAATTATTTTAAAACACTGCAAAAACAGAAACAATAAGATGTTAAAAATATTTGTCATTAGTAATACCTACCTACTTTTTTAAGTAATAACCAACGACGCAGATTTCAAAACCAAAGCATTACATAGAATTAGAGCAATTTTTTAAAATGCTAGTAAGAAGTATTAAAAAACAATTGACCAATTTCACAAATTTTTTTCACAGTAGGAAAATCCCAGCAATACTGATGCCTAAATTTGTAAAATTCTAAACTCCATATAAAACAGCAAAAACAGAATTAAATGGTATTTGTAAGATAATACCGGTATCACGATTACGTCTATCAAATTGGTTGGATCAGTGCACCCTCGTTGCATCCCCGATTTAAAGTGTCAATCTTTCGAGCGATCTTTTTCCTTTTGGGAGAAAATTGAAAAATTGGGGACGTATTTTTGTTGGCACGGCAAAGTGATTTTTAATGCTTTGGGTGTAGGAGTCGTTTTTGATTGGACTTTGATGGAAAGTTTTAAGGGAATTTAAACATTTGGAAATTTTAACTTAAATCTAATTAGAGCTTAATATTACAACGTGTTTGTAAACAAATTTGCGGGGATAATTATGTATAATTAATAATAATGTATGATTTCATGGAACAAAATATTATTTGAATTTAAGATAACAAAAATATAATGTTACCTTTGTTGTACAGAATATCAGATATTCAAATATAAACGTAACATTGTTGAAAGTTTTTTTATTTCATCATTTATTTATTATGTTTCCTAAAAAAATATTTCCTTTAATTAATATATCGCTTTGGGATCCACTATAAAGTTAAATCCATGGTTATAAATAGATATTAAAATTTCTTAAACTTTTAAGCAACGGTTTCCATTGCATCCAATAACAATTAAAACAGAAAGAGAAAAAACTTAAACTAAAGGATACACTTCAGAGAAGAATTAAGTATTGGAAAGTTTAAGAAATTTAATTAAAGTTTTAGCTATAAAAGTATTGCTCAATTTGTATCCGCCTCGCCTAGTTTCTTTTTGTTTGTGGACCAATTTATAAAAGGACAGAGTTTCTGGAAAAGTCTAGAAAGAAAAAAAATGTACCTAAGTACCTTCACGTAGAATATTTATGGATAGTGATGCAATATTTTATGTTCAACAGAATGTTGTTCTTTATACAATAGCGAATATTTTTTTTTATTGTTAAGCGTAAAACTCGAGAACGGCTCGACCATTTCGGAATTTTTTTTGCATTTTTGTAAAAGCACAAAGAATTATGCAAAGAAAACACGAAAAAAGGACAATAGAGCAGAACAACGTCTGTCTCTAGTAACTTATAAACATATCTACTTAAAAATAAATATTATAAATGAAGAAACGGTATGGAGGCAAATGCTCAATGAAACGTTACAAATCAATCCTACTTTACTACTTGGAAAGAGTTGACGCATGAGATGTTATTTGAATAAAAATAAGAAATATTAATATTATTACGTATTGTTATTTTGATCGGTAGCTTTGTTGATACAAACAGTAGTGCTATAGTTAATATACTATTTCCAAAAATAGTTAAAACTAAATGAGATGTAAAATGTATGTAATCCACAGAAGTAACCTACCTACAATATTTTCAATACATGGAATGCGCCCAAATAGATTATCATGATGTTATAACATCTATTCAAACGAAGTTAGCAAATATTTCAACAAATTCAGACCTACACTGAAAAACTATCAACCCACATACAGTTCGAAGACTGAACGTTATTCATACAAATTCACTATAAAATATCACTGCAGAAAACGTAATTATGCCTATAAATCTCTATGATATTCTCACTTGCACCAAACGCGTAAATAATAACAAGAAATATAAGGCCAAGTTTGGACATTCGCCAAGTTGCCATTTTAAGTATATTCCTTCATTGTTTACATTAGTACTGACAATTCATTGTTTGTGAAGTTTTGATTTTATTAGTTTTGTAAGTGCCGCGTTACAAAGATGAATTCGTGTTGTTGTTTTAGTTTTAATTTATGATGAATTTTAGGATTTTTATTAGATGATGGTATATTATAATGCTATTTAGTTTGGTGCATCGTTGCATTATGATTTAAAATCGTTTACATAATAATTTTATTCTTTGGTAATTATTTCAATACCAATATTAAAACCTTAATTACCTAATGTTAGATGAATGGGATTATCTATACATTGATAATCTCAAACATTTATTTCTTCAATTAGACTTCTTATAAAAGCACTTTTGAATCGTCATAACATATTTTGAACATTTACCACCGATTCGGAAAGCAGTATTTATGGCGAAGAACCGGCAAGAAACTCCATAGTTGCTCTTTTAAAATCATGTCAATATTACAATTTAATTAATATAATTTCAACTTATATCTGTTGTGAAAAAGGCCAGAGATATTCCTTTACTTTATCGAAGACATTCACCTATCTGTCTCTACATCAAATTGTATCACAGAATAACAAGAGATACCTATAGAAGTATGTTCACATTTATTCAGTAAGGGTTAGTAAAGGCAGTGTGGAGTTACACTGTTAACTTCCATCGTATGTTTCCGTCTAGCTTTTCCTTCTGTCTTAAGGGTCAAATGTTAATAGTTTTATTTCTATGTGTGTAATGGTGATTTAATTACGAGTAAATGGATTATCTTTATTAAAATATAATAGGTTGTTTCTTCTTTATATAATTATTTCTACTTTTGTATAAAATTAGATTTGTTTTCATAAAATTTGATAAGTTTTAATTTGATGTGTTTTAGTAACTTTGGGACAATAATATCATAAGATAAGTACCTACTTTTATTTTGTTTTGGTTTTAGGTAATTAAAATAACATTTTATTTTAATGAGACCTATTAGCTTTTGACATTTAGTAGATATCTCTACGAGTGGTGGCGACTAATTAAAGTTATTAATAAGCGCCTAATCGGAATGTTTAAAAACATTAACCTACATCTAATTAGCTTATTTAACAGCTACGTATAAATGTTTATTTTATAGAAATACTAGCTTTCCGCTTGCGGCTTCGCCCGCGCAGTCAAAGAAAAACCCGCATAGTTCCCGTTCCCGTGGGATTTCCGGGATTACGTCATTTTCCCGGGATAAAAAGTAGCCTATGTCCTTTCTCGGGTATCAAAATATCTCCATACCAAATTTCATGAAACTTGGTTCAGTAGTTTAGGCGTGATTGAGTAACAGACAGACAGACAGAGTTACTTTCGCATTTATAATATTAGTATGGATAACCTATAATATTTGCTTTTTCCCAATATAACTAGGATTTTCTTATGAAAAAATTAAATTGATTTCCTAATGGAAGGCTTATGGCGACCTTAGACTAAGACGAAAACAGTAAGGAAAATAACAATACTTATAAATTAAATACACAAGTATTTAGGTGCTTACATATTTTTAACAATACAATGCCAATCGGTATTCAAAAACACGTCAACGGGCTTAAAGACACGATTTATCAAACTCCCCGCAAGTTTAATTGACAACATGACAACCCCACCACGCCATTATCATAACAATTCCCTACACAATAAAGATCACTTTCCAGTAAATTATTTTGACATCCCTAACTGCTATCTCGAGGAAGTGTGTACGCTCACAAATCATATAGAATACAGCCTTAAGCGAATCTTACCTAACAAGTCATGTCAGTATAACGTATAAATTATAGCTATTATTAAAGGGGATCTTAGGTAAACTGTAATAAATCTATTGCAAGATTCTGAATCAAGGTTATCTAAATTACGGGGGATAAATCGGCGGGTGTCTTATGTAAATATAGTCATTTGAAGTTGGTGATTTAGGAGCAAGATATCTAGTAATGTTACCTCTTGGAAATTTAGCTTCAGAACATGGGGCATGGAATAATATAGATTTTAAGGTTATGGAATTGCTTATTCAGAAATTCCCATTATCCCAGAACTGCAGTAAATGTTCATAAAGCTACCATCCATATTTCAGAATTGATCGTTTTGGCAGTTCCATTAGATGAAGCTCGCTTAGGCATGCCGCGTAATACATTTTGCGTTGTCAATCAAAAGACTCTATAAGGATATTATCAAGCGCTTCTATTGAATTCGATCGAACAGACTGCAAATGCACAAAATCCACTGTTCCGTATTCAATTAATCTGTTCCTTTAATCATCTACGTCAAATTTGACACTGTCAAAATCAAAAGGCTCTTCGCGAGAACGTTAGTCAAACGATTGCTCAACTCAATTGAATAACTACCTAAAATTGTATGGAGTTATTCTACATTGAGAAGTATACGCATAATAAGGAAGTCTGATAGGATATCTGATTACTGCGAAAAAGGGACGTCGCCTTCAGCATACCCTTTCCACAATATTCACTTAAATTGTTAACCCATAGGCAATATGTGATTAATTCCATCTGATCTAGTGCTAAATTACTTCCTGCGTATAATGTTTATTGTATTATGTTTATTCTGTAACAAGGAGAAGATAATACAGTGCCCATATTATAGAAATTTATACCAACGATCTGGTCTTTACTTAGGATGTATTAAAACCTGCTCTTTAAAATATGATATAAAATTGTATAAATTATTAAAACCTTAATGTAACGACTCATCATATTACTGAAATAATGCACGAAATTCACTAAAGAATAAATTTACATTTCGTACAGTACTGGCGCATTAGCAAGGAGTAATTAAGCTAAAATCCCTGCAACGCAAAGAATAATACGGCCAAATGCATGCAGTAATTAGCCATGTTAATGAACTGTTGATTGCGTTAGCTCTTTAGAATAATTTAATATAATGGTCCGCACTCTAATTATTTATAAGTTATTGTAAAATCCTGTATATTTGAATAGTGAATTATCTTAAATTTACTTTTCTATGTTCATCGATGAGTCGGTTACTTTCAAGATTCTAGTTCTTTGTGTTTTCCTGCAACATTTTAAACGTTTATGAAGAAGAAAGACCATACAAACATACCATACCGAACATACAATAAGGTGTTTGTTTGGGAACAAAGTCTTACAATTTCAAATTCAATTATTTTGCTTAGTTTGGTTGGCTGGTCTGGATTTGAAATAAGTTGCGACTCTAAAAAGATATGGTCGATGCGGAGCTATTTGTAACTGTTTGCAAGATCCAAAAAACTATTCAGAAACTTTAGGCAACTCAATGAGTTCAATTTGTCTTACAATAAACTGTGACTCAAATAAATGGTTGATATAAATCTGTATACAAGAAAACCTTTTATAGATTCAGACGAAGATTATTCAGGTTTTATTCAATAGCAGCAGAAAAAAACTTTTTTGATAATATTATTTGACACTGCTGTAATTTAGAAGTTTGTGATATCATAAAGTATTCCGTATTTATCTTCATGTCTCCAGAAGGAAAACCTATAAACGTTATCTTCTACACTAAAATCAACTGCGTTCCCATAAAAATCAAGTTCTTACATCGTGTACCAGAAATTTTGATGTGTCACAAGATGTATTCGCCATGTACATTCGGTATCTTCGCAATTTGCCTGCTTTATGACACTTTTTAGGGTTCCTCGGTGAAAGGGCAAGACATCGCAATTTTATTAACCATTTTATTTATAACCCTTGTTTGTAGGATAAGTGTTTTGTTGTGAATTGGGGTTGCGTGTATAATTTTCTTAAAACGATCCAAGAGGCGTGCTGACAGCTGTACATTAAATTCTTTTGCAGAAATACTATCTGTCTACGGAAGGTCTACGGTTATATTATGAAACGAATATATTTGTTTTGAAAATAGACTCAAGAACTTCTTCTTGATTTCCACATAACAATAACATACCACTTTTGATAATACATTTTATGTTTTTTCTTCTTAATGAACAACAATGAAAAAGAGGCTTTATAATAAACTAGCAGTCCGCCCCGGCTTCGCCCGTGGTACATGTTTACGTTTTCTCTCCATAAGAACCATCCTCGTCATCATACTTCAAGGAATATTATAAAAAAAAAAATCCAAAAGTGCACGCCTCATAATTTTTTTTTAATAAATATTTATTAATTATTATTTTTGTTTATTTAATAACAATTAAACCACATCGAATCAGACCCTGAAAAATGAAAGGGTTCTATTCCTGAGCATACTCAAGCGTAAGAGAAAAAAAAAGACTCGATTAGTAAAGTATTTCGGTCGCTATCGTGTTAACAAGAAAAAGGATCCGCACATACAGACACACGGACGTCCAAGACAGAACTTTTTTAAACTGTTTTTTAACTAGTTTAAATAACAAAAATGCCATCAAAAATATCATGAACGTTAAAAATAGTGTTTTTTCTTAATATGTGTGTGTATGTATTATCTTACAAGTGCAATGTATGATACATAAAGACATTTTAAGTTTGAAAAATCAGATGTTTTGCGCGAAGTGACAGTAGTACCCACCTCAACGCTTCGCTTATGAGGCGTGCAATAATTATCAAAATCGGTCCACCCACTCACGCGTGATGCCGTGACCGAGGGAAATAGGGATTAATTTTTATATATCTAGGCATTATTTTTTGACGTAACCACGTCACGAGCCGGCTGCACGCATGAAAAAACATGACTCATGCGGCGTTACCTCGCTCTGAGGCGTTCCATTTAGGCTTGAAGTGCAAGCGAGAGCGCGGAACGAGCGACAAAGAGGCACAATCAAACGTTGTCACGTTCAACTATCGTCAGTAAACCGACTTTACAGACAACCAATTTTTTACATAGTATATGCGTGTTTAAACACATCACAAATGTATTTTACGTGCTAGACCAACTAGTACTGTTACTAAGACTAGAAAACAGTATTCATACAGTCATAGTAGTGAAATCTTTTGTTTATACCTATAGGCTATTCTATGAAACACAAGTATCCTTCATCCCCAATAGCTTTGTTTGTCTATCAGATCCGTGTAATCCCCACAAAGGCGGGCTAAGACTCTAAAAGCCGTATTGAAGTCATTGTAAAATAAAATTGACTTCGCCTGCCAAGTGGAGCAAGGCGTACGCCAAGATGCTAGTATGTTATTGGATTTTTGTATGCTTCTTGTATAGATAAAATTATATTAGACATGTTGCAGAATGCATATATAGACGACTTTTTAATAATTTATACGCGAATCATGATTGAGTTGTGAACCGGTGCCGTGGTACATGTTGAAACTATGAAACGTTTAAAAAGACAGAAGAAGATATAAATGTTTCAGTTTGATATGAGAAATGTACTAATAGTTGCAAAGATATTTTTATAGCATGATACTTTTTTGTATCATGCATAGGTACTTATACATATTATATTATTCTAATCAAATTAGTGTTCGGGTTATATTTATTACTAGCTGTGCCCCGCGGTTTCACCCGCATTGCTCCGCTCCTATTGGGTTTAGCGTGATGATTTTTAGCCTTCCTCGATAAATGGGCTGTCTAACACCGAAAGAATTTTTCAAATCGGACCAGTAGTTCCTGAAATTAGCGCGTTCAAACAAACAAACACAATATTCAGCTTTATAATATTATTAAGTATAGATTCAATAATATATTAAAGTCATCAATCGATAAGTTTAAAAGATCAAAACACGTCTTAATCCCTCAGTCCCTGAATCACAGACACAATAGAAAATCTATTGTGTCGCGGCCCGATCGGGCCGCTCGGTGGTCAATGGGTTAAAACATTTAGAGTTTTTACACGAAATTGCCCAAAAATTCTTCAACAATTTTCGATAAATAAAAAGGTATGTAAATGGCAGAAAAAGCTATTTATATAACAAAAATGTCAGTTATCTTTGGATCTATTTCAGTCCTTTGACGGAAAGGTAACGACAAAGGAACGTGAGTTACAGCTGAGCTAAGGTTTCGTTTCCAACAAGTAAATCTAGTGTATTTTAACCGACATATAAAAAAGGAGCATTTGACATGTGTATTGGAATTGATAAAATAATATTATGTTATAATTACGTATTTAATCTATATCTTTTCCAGTGGGTTAATTGTTCGTTCATTTCATGTTAAACGGAATTTTAACAACGTTTATCATCTGATAGGTCTGAAAATCGGCCAACATCTATATTTCAGACCAAAGACAAGAATCCATGAATTTCTAAGAAACAAAGTGCGAGAGGGAAATAAAGTTTTCAAATAAATTAAATTAAATAAATGCGAAGATTACAAGTAATAAAGATAGGAAATCATATTATTAGAGTATCTCTCATGAAATAATAATATTATGATTCAAAACTCGGCGGTTCTGACTGAAAGAAAAACCAAATAATACCTAAAATTATTTAAATTTTTCAATTATTCCAGACATAATCCATATCAGTATTATTCTTATTGGCGAAAGAGAACATCGTTAGGAATTTCCAAGAATCGAACATAGCAATGAAATTGATAAATAAAAAACATTTTAGCTCATCTTATTTCAGGCATATTACATAAGTTACTAACTATTAGGTATTACGATTTTTATTTGCGTCAATCATTTTATTCTAGTTTCCATAGATATTTCTTCTTTAATAGAAGAAGATTTCGAAGATATTTTCCATATCATTACATAGTATAAAACAAAGTCGCTTTCTCTGTCCCTATGTCCCTATGTATCTTTAAAACTATGCAACGGATTTTGTTGCGGTTTTTTTAATAGAACGAGTGATTCAAGAGGAAAGTTTTAATGTATATTTATTAGGTTTTAGGCAAAGCGAGCGAAGCCGCGGGCGGAAAGCTAGTTCCATATAAATTACGTATTATAAATTTCTAGAATAAGAATAACGAAGACTATTGAATCAGTAAATACTACAATAAAGAAATATAAAAACATTTCCCGGGAACATTTCATTATAAAATAAATAGAATATTGTCTTTGAAATGTATTTTAAAATAATACCGCAAACGTCGAATGATGTACTTTTATAATCAAAGCAGAAATATTATTGCATCGACTTAAATGCGAATTTTCAAGGAGAAACGACTTGTGATTCCAGTCATAGATAATATTATAGTCTTTATCCGTCTAGAATTTTCTACTGGCACTAATCAGCTTATACATAAAATATCAGTTAAATTTGTTTGTATTGCGATTGATAATTCAATTGATGTTTGCAGAAAACGTGGATAGTTTTTTACTTAGAAATTAATTGACTCAATATGAAAAAACTATTTGGATTTATATTGTTTTGTTTTTATTGCAAATTTCCTCTTGCTGCTGTATATTTTATGTATTGTTCTCAAAGACATACCTAATTTAATTGATTGAGCATGCTTACATTCACGAAAATACGTTAATTGATAATTATCCCATTTTATTTATTTATAACACTTCATTGTACAAAACAATGTAGGAAATGTGGTACAAATTAATGAGGTACAAAAATTTTGCACAATATGCGGCCTTATTGCTACACAGCAATCTCTGCCAGGCAACCTGGTAGGAAAGGAAATTCTTAAGGCTTATACATGCGCTAATAACCTTGACCATACTTGACGGATCTCAAACCTCTCCCGCTGCACCTTCTTTTTTCCTCGCATTTTGTATTTAAAAAGATACCAATCAGTGAAACAAAAAATCCTCGTCAGGGATTGTTGTGTAACTGATAATTTATTAAACATAAAATTTTCAGAGCTCTAAGTCAGCAGGTTACGAAGTTTATAGAGTATTTGCGGAAAAATCGATGACCACGGCACATTTTTTTTCAAGAAATCTATTAACTTTGGGAAAAATTCCTCGCGAGCAATTAAAGATCAAAGACCATCCTATTTTATATATTTTTTTCGGTATTGTGCTTTATGTTGTACCAGACTTTATAGAGGTTGAACATAGTCGAAATTGCCGGGTAGCGCCTTAAGGATGGCGCAAAAAAGATTGCCATTGCCTTGCACAAGAACCAACGACGTCATATTTACGAGAACAGAACGAACGAAATATAAAAATGACGTCACAGCGTCGAAAGAAAAAACACACACAACATCCATAACTCCTCGGCTTAGTAACCGTATTCTCTTCCCGCTCATACGCTTCAATGTAAACCGCTCGGTACAGTCGCTTACACAAGCGTCCCATTTAAGTGTTCTCAGAACGTTTCCATTTGTTCTAGAAATTTAGAACACTCCCAACCTTTGAGATTTGCTCTTGTGTAACGGTTTTATTATTTAAAGTTATATGGAAATTGTAGAAGTCCTTTACAATTTTTCGTTGTATACTCAGCTAATTGGTACTTGGAAGTTTTAATTTGCCTTTTCGGGTGTTGCTATGCGTGTTTTTACTGAATTCGTGGAATATATTTTTTTTTAAATTATGGAAAAAATATTCTTGACGAATACCTATACATTTTTGTTTATGGTTGGTGGAAAGATATTAATTGTAGCTTATAGGGCAAGTTATTACTGTTTTACAAGGCAATACATAGAGCATTTTTTATTGATATTATTAATGAAATATATTTCGAATTTATTGGACGATAAAGTGGAGTAATGAAATAGTAGTAAGATTTCGTGTCGCGTCTTCTCTAAAGAAATTGCTTTCCGGTCCGAAGGTACCTAATTGCAAGACGATTCAAAGCGCTCCTTGAATAAGTTTAGTTCAATACCTATATAAATATTAAAATATGATTTTAGTATAGTTGGATAGAGTATTTGTATACTTTTTTTTAAGCTATTGCATAACTTCTATCGCGGGCCTTGAGCGCGGGGACCGAATCCAGAAATTCCGTAACGAAAAACATCACGCTCCCCACTCCGACGGGCGCGGAGGTGTGGCTTGAATGCATAGCATGCAATAGCTTTACCGCGGCAGTCCCCTAGTGCCACACGTCTTTTTTTTCTTACAAAGATGTTCTAGATTTACCCTTTTAAATTGATGCGTGATGGATAATGGAAGTAACTTGTAATATAGTTACTACTACTACTTTCATAAGGGATATTATCGTGATATTTTATATCAGTATTAATTCCATTATGGCAAAATGACAGCAAAACGGAACTACATAGGTCGTCTAGCGCCATCATGTACTCACACTGGAAACAATACTGATTAAAGACATCATGGTAACTCCCCTATGGCTATTGTGGCATAGAGAAAGTATGTATAATCCGAACAATTTCCTTAACTCGCGTCTATCACAAAAGCGGACAACAAACAAGGTAATAACTTGTTTGTTAAAAATGTTGACGTCATTGCTTTTAAAAATGGCCGCGTTATATTAGAAGTTCAACTTCTATACTTACTATGAACTTCTCATATGAAAAGTGGTATGGGTTCGATGGAACGGTGCAGAATTAAATTTAGTGTAGGCCACGTTACAGACCTAAACAAACTTACAAATTGTGTTTGCTCTAAGTTATAGAAGTCAATGCTAATATAGGGTTAATAAAATACTGTATTTGAAGTTGATAAGAAACATATTATAAATTGAATCTTTAATATGCATAGTTTATCTTGCCATAATCTGTCAATGTTATTTCAATAAAAATTGCAATTGCATTATTCATAGTAAATTAACCGTCTGTATATTTTTTGCATGTGGGTCTTATAAAAACCTAAATAGATGCATTTTCATATTATTTTATGAATATTTTGAGAAATCAACTCATATGAAAACATTAACAGACAAATCGTAGAAATACGTAACACGATCGTTAACCTTCATTGTCGAGGCCGTGTAAAAATTGTAAGAACATTAATAACGTAGCCATTTCTGAATCTCACTATACAAATTAATTATTCTGAATCGCAAATGAAAGTACCTACATTTAGCATTCCATAATGAAAATCTAGTTTTACGATGCATACAAATCCAGTCTTAAAAATAAAATTATTCTGAAGAAAGTCGCTTGCATCTATTACTCTTTATAATGCCATAAGTCGGCAAAGTTTCTCGAATAAATAAAAATAAAAATCAAAACTTGCGTCGCCGGGTCTATTTGAATACTATATCAAAGTAGCTTACAGGGACTTTGTACGCGAGTTTCAGTAAGTTATAAGGAAGCTTTTATTGAATAATACCGATATTGAAATAAATTTAATATAAGTAACGACTTGTACGAGTTCTTCATGTTTGGATGTATTGTCGTGTTACTGATGTATGACGGAAAATATGTTTTACTAAAAAGTATTGTATCAGTATCTACTGTGTGTTTTAAATGCTTTAACGAAATATCCTTAGAAATTTTGGCATATTATTAGAAATAAAATGTGTAATGTTGTACAGGTTTTTTTTACCAAATCCTTAAAAATGATTTATGTTTGTCTACTCGCTTATTCTGAATAGATGGCCTATTTCTTACTGACTAATTTCAACGCAAAATTCGTTAATAGCAGATCTATTATAAGATGTAATTTAGGATTTAATATAGAATTAAGTAAGGGTTGTTTAGTTTTGAAATTATGACGTAACACAAGTGAAGTTGAAGCATTTGCTAGTATAAAACTGTACACAAATTACATCTTATTAAGTAATTGCATCCCCAAGTTTCTTTTCTAATTTTATTCTTTCGACATTGAGGATTATTCAAGTTCTTCTTTTATGTTTTTATGAAATACTTTGAATGCTTTAAAGAACTTCGAAAGAACTTCCCAGTTAGATCTTACTTCTTTTATTGGTGAAAATATCATTCGAGCACTTATTTTGCAAGTCTTTTGGTATTTATTGTAACTGGACTTTCTTTTACAAATTATGTTTAAGTGGGAGAAATCTTCTTTACATTAAAATTATATTTTTTGTCAAAAAAATTATAAATGCGTAATGCAGAATTTTAAATGTTTATTATAATATTATGAACTTCTGCCATTTTGTCGGTGCTAAGATGAAATGCTACGATTAATTTTTTTTTTTTTTTTTATAATAAAATACATTTAATTTTATAATAAACTAGCTGTGCCGCGTTTTTACCCACATTGCTCCGCTCCTGTTGGTCTTAGCGTGATGGTTATAATATAGCCTATAGCTTTCCTATAAATGGGCGATAAATGGGCGATAAATGGGCAATCTAACACTGAAGAAGAATTTTTCAAATCGGAATAGATCCCGAGATGAGCGCGTTCAAACAAACAAACAAACTCTTCTGCTTTATAATATTAAGAATAGATTGTAATTGTAAGTATGTAGGTACTTATAAACTAATTACATAAATAACACAGTTCTATATTTGGACCATACATAGTTCGTTAGTATGTATATTAAATTAACCCATCTACGAAACGAGCAAATTACTATACTTTGGTCGTTTGAGTCAAACCTATCTATTATTAAATTATTCGTGTCATTAAACTCCAATGGGTTCATTCAAAATAAATATGTAAAGCATCTCTTATTGAGCAATTGTATGCACTAATTGATGCTTATTATTTATCCATTATCACTACATAGTATAAAACAAAGTCGCTTTCTCTGTCCCTATGTCACTTTGTATACTTAAATCTTTAAAACTACGCAACGGATTTTGATGCGGTTTTTTTAATAGGTAGAGTGATTCAAGAGGAAGGTTTTAGTATATAATTTATTAGGTTTTAGACAAAGAGGGCAAAGCCGCGGGCGCTAAGCTAGTCAGTTAATATAAGTTTCAAGGATACAGGCCATATATGAGGTCAGGAGTGCTATCAATCTTACAATGTGTTGGCTAATGTTTCATGGTATATTCAGGTTTATAAATAACTAGTGGTCCGACCCGGCTTCGCCCGTGGTACATATTTAGTATCCTACGTCCTTCTCCTGGCTTTAAACTACCTCCCTACCAATTTTCAGCTAAATCAGTTCAGCCGTTCTTGAGTTATAAGTGGAGTAAATAACACGACTTTCTTTTATATATATATATATATATATATATATATATATATATATTTATCCCTCAAACAAACAGCCGTCCTCTGAAGACAAAAATGCATTTAAACTGGCGTCCACCTGCTTTTGGCGTCCGAATACTGGACGCCACTTTGATAGCCAGTGGCATTTACGTCCTATTGGTCCTAACAAACCGTAGGACAAATATCGATAGATGCCAAAATATCGCTTAAATGGCTGCAATAATATATTAAAAAGTTCGAGAAGAAATCTTAGCGCAGATGAGGCGCTGCTGTCGCGCGTATATTTACAGTCGTATAACTCGGGGATTTCCTGACTCCGACTCCGCGTATTTGGCGTCCACAACTGCGACGTTGCCAGCTCGTTCGCAACAATAGATCACAATCATAATATTTACCACTGACTGCAATATTCGCCGTAGGAGGTGTACGCGTTGCGTATCATTAGGAGCCCGAGTTTGCTGATGATAAAGCTGCCAAAAATGTTTAGTAAATCCATATCTATACATATAATAAAAAACAATATGGGATTTACATGCCTGAAATAAAACAATTTTAAAGTGAAACTTTTATTACATCGTCTCAAACTTTTTGGTCTGTGTAGCGCATGTCGCGTGACGGTCGGCTGCCGAGTAGGTATAAAGCAGTGTTCGGAAAGTTTCACTTTTACCGTAGTTTCATAAAACCACACAACATTTTTTTTAATTCATTTACATATTTTATTTTATAATAAAATCGTAGGAAAGTCAAAACTGTACATTGAATATTTTTTTAAAATAATACTTGAGGCGTGATCTACAATCGATATAAAAGCCAAAAATATAGTTTTTAGAATTTTTGTCTGTTTGTCTGTATGTACGTCCGGGATAAACTCAAAAACTCCTGCATGGATTTACTTGAAATTTTGCATGAATATTACTAAGAGGTCAGGCTATAGGCTACATATTATCAAGCTATCACGGTATCACCTACGGGGCAGAAGAGTTCGTTTGTTTGGTTGAACGCGCTAATCTCAGGAACTACTAGTACGATTTGATTAATTTGATTCTTTCAGTGTTGGATAGCTCATTTATTGAGGAAGTCCAAAAGCTATATAATATCACGCTAAAGCTAATAGGAGTGGAGCAGTGATGAAAAATGTTACCAAATTGGAGGAAATTTAAGCGACGGTAGTGGGTGAAATTCTTTATAAGCCATAAGATTTAAAGCGAAAAGACCACGAACGTAACTTTCAGGTTATATAACAACATAAATAATATGTTTATATTGAACGGACGCACAATAGCTTTATACGGACGGCCAATAGCTATATACGGACGCTCAATAGCTATATATACGGACGTCCAATTGCTATATTATACAAATGTTCAATTCAAATCTAGTGGGATATTCTCAAAATCTTTCTTCTTCTCTCTAAAAATATTTCTTCCTACTAAATGCCAATAATTCCCATTGATCCCTGGGAAATCTGTGGGGACAAATGGGAATAATCCAATATGGTGCAAGTGATGCAACACGATTGGTAACAGTATTTCCATCATACAGTAGCTTGTTAGTAGCCAAACAGTACTGCCGCAAATAGTGCCGTATTTTTACAATTAAAGTAGTCAGGTTATTGAACGTCCGTATATAGCTATTAGGCGTCCGTATATAGCTATTAGGCGTCCGTATATAGATATTGGACGTCCGTATATAGATATTGGACGTCCGTATATAGATATTGGACGTCCGTATATAATATTTGACATCCATATATAATATTGGTTCAGGCCATGGTAGGATACAATCCCGATTTTTATCATACCTATATATACCTATTGACCCACAAATGAAGTTATTACCTACCTACTTGTCTTAAATTTATAAAAAATAGACAAGATAAACATGTACATAATTAAATGCTTGTTATTTTAGCAACTACCTGCGATTTTTCATGTAAAAATTACAGACAGGAGCTTAATTTTCTTTATCTTATTATAAACTACTAGCTGCTCCGCGCGGTTTCACCCCCGTGACTCCACTCCTGTTAGTCGTAGCGTGATGATAGCCTATAACCTTAATCGATAAATGGTCTGTCTAACACTGAAAGAATTTTTCAAATCGGACCAGTAGTTCCCGAGATTAGCGCGTTCAAACAAACAAACAAACTCTTCAGCTTTATAATATTAGTATAGATTTGTGTACTAAACTTTATCAAAATCCATTGTTACTAATACGTGTAGATAGATTATTTTTTAATGATATAAAAATAATGTGCATCCGTATATATATAGATCTGACTAAATTGGTATAAATGAAAAGATAAGCGTTAATAAAAGAAAGATATAGTAAACCGAAATCTGGCAACGTCGCACTCACAAATGCCGTTCATGCTATCAATGGGGACGCTAGATAGTCGATGCAATAGGTAAATCACGATCAATATATCCAGGACGCCTATAATTTATGACCATGGTTCGGGGCTCAAAAATGTTGCGGCACGAACGCAAGAAGAATATCGCGAAAAATTTAATTATCCGAAAATGACGTACCCCACGGAGCTGGCTATTGAAAAACTAAGCAATATTCATTAACACATGTTAAAAAAAGCAAGCGAAACTGGGGGACGTCGTAATGATGCACGACGTGCATGACGCCAAAAAGATTGTATGATGTAAATATATATATATATATATATATATATATATATATTATACTAGCGGCCCGCCCCGGCTTCGCCCGTTCGGTCCACCCGTTTCGGAGGAGTATGCAGACTAACATTGTGACACGAGAATTTTATATATAAGAAGAAGAGTATATATATATATATATACAGTGGTGGTCACATAATTAAAGACACTAAGAGCATTTTACACTACCCAAAACACTTCTCTCAACATTTTTTTTCACACTACCATTGGAACTTGTTAAATAATTTTAAAATATTCAGGTATGTGTTTTCTAATGCTAAACTAAATTTTATCTACAGAACTTGTCAGTTTGTTAGATTTAATTCGGTTCATCCGTACTACTAGCAGTTTCAACCTAGCAAAGGTCTGGCCATATAATTAAAGACATTAGACTCGCTTATGAGAAATATAAAAAAAATATTATTTTAATGAGATTATTTTTCCAACACAAAATGCCTGACGTATTTACAAAATATTTTTACACTTTTCAATATTTGGTTGCATGTCCTTGGGCAGTAATGACGGTTTACATCTCTTGGGCATTGAAGTAACTAATTTTGTACAAGTTGCATCACTAATTTGGTTCCATTCTTCGAAAATGCTTTACAAAGTTAGTCGACGTTTGATAGCCGCTTTGCCGCGACTTCTTTCTTTCTTGATTCCATAAGTTTTCGATCGGATTTAAGCCCGGGCTGAAGGGGGGGCCAATCCAAAACAGTTACAGATTGGTTCCTTAACAAGCA
The DNA here is from genome assembly GCF_061535395.1 of Colias eurytheme. Classification (NCBI taxonomy): domain Eukaryota; kingdom Metazoa; phylum Arthropoda; class Insecta; order Lepidoptera; family Pieridae; genus Colias; species Colias eurytheme. The sequence goes on from NC_143001.1 coordinate 3,375,018, forward strand.
CTTCACTACTTTTGCCGTGTGCTTAGGATCATTAACGTGTTGAAAAGTCCAAACAAAAGGTAAATTTTCCTCCGCATAGGGCAGCATGGATTGCTCTAAAATATACTTGTACTGGAATTTATCCATGTTGCCTTCTGTCTTTTTGACAGGTCCAATACCAAGTCCAGAAAAACAGCGCCACACATTGATATTTCCACCTCCATGTATGACTACTTATTAGTGTATCTTGGATCTATTTCCTTATTGAGATGGCGTCTTACATATTGTTTTCTGACAGAATTAATCATATTAATCTTAATTTCATGCAAAAACAGCACATGTTTCCATTCTCGTTCAGTCCAGTGTTCGTATTTTGTAGCAAAGTCAAATCTTGCCTTCACATTTTGTTTTTTCAAAAGTGGAACTTTCCGAGATACTCTTCAGTGCAAGTCTTCCTCACACAGTCTCCGTCTAATTGTCCTTGCAGACACCCCCTTCAAGCCTGCTGCACCATACAACTCTGAACTGTATCAGTTACGACCCTTGAAATGGATCTTTTTTAGCCAACAACACCATTTTTGCACGCCTCATAAGCGAAGCGTTGAGGTGGGTACTACTGTCACTTCGCGCAAAACATCTGATTTTTCAAACTTAAAATGTCTTTATGTATCATACATTGCACTTGTAAGATAATACATACACACACATATTAAGAAAAAACACTATTTTTAACGTTCATGATATTTTTGATGTCATTTTTGTTATTTAAACTAGTTAAAAAACAGTTTAAAAAAGTTCTGTCTTGGACGTCCGTGTGTCTGTATGTGCGGATCCTTTTTCTTGTTAACACGATAGCGACCGAAATACTTTACTAATCGAGTCTTTTTTTTTCTCTTACGCTTGAGTATGCTCAGGAATAGAGAACCCTTTCATTTTTCAGGATCTGATTCGATGTGGTTTAATTGTTATTAAATAAACAAAAATAATAATTAATAAATATTTATTTAAAAAAAATATGAGGCGTGCACTTTTGGATTTTCCAAATTATTTAATCTTTCGGCCGAGTAGTTTCACTTGGTTTTGATTTTCTGAGTATGTTTTCGGTCGTGTGGAAGATCTTGACATGTCTTTATAGCATTCATAACCATATCCTTGGAACATTTTAATTATCATGGAAGTTAAAAATAATTTTTCTTGTGGACGAGTCGCAACTCTTGTTTTTAACCATAATAATTGATATTAAAACAATTAAACATATGTATTTTAATTTTAAAAGTTAAATATACTCAAAAAAATTATGGAGTGTCGACGATTTATGAAATTACGCGGCAAAACGAAGAAAAGCACAATGCTGTTTCTTTTTATTTATAAAAAATTATAACTCATTTCTTGTTGTCTTTAATTAAGTGGCCAGCTACACGTACGTAAACAAAGTTTGTGTTACATTCCCACAGAGAGCAAGTGTAGAAACTAACAAGGAATATAACTATTTTTTGTCCCTCATTTTAAAGAACATATTGTCTTGTATGGTTTAATAAAAATAATATTAGATTAAATACCTTTTTCAGATAATTGTACTTCCTAATGTAAATCTTTTATGGTCAATTCGGGGGTGTCTTTAATTATGTGACCACCACTGTATATATATTCCCCTCTCTAATTAGATAAGTGTTAATAAAGATAATGTGCAGATATTCATCAGTGTAATATTTCATCAACCACCGAATGTTTTAATTGAAATCGGAGGCCTTAGCTATATTTGGTTATAAAGTAGGCCAATTTGAACGGTTGGAATAACAACTTTATTACGTCTACAGAAGGTCGTTTTGCTGATGGGAGCAAAGATATTCTCTAGAATGTCTCGTGTATTCCTTTATATAGTTTCAACTGGTAATCGAGTTAGAGAATACAGCGTGGGTGTGACTGAATTGGGGCTATAAAATCCTACTAAAATGAAAGTGACCCTTGCCTAGTATAGCGTGAAGATACAGTGAAGGAATTTTGAATCAATGTGATAATGAAGCCTTATAGCTTTTCTTTGAGTTATATCAAGGCATGATAAAATCTTTACGTCAGCAATCTTGAAGTTTATCATTTTAATGGTATTCATTGGTTTTGATTTAGGTACCTATATTTAAACGTTTGCAACTATTAGGATAATTTAATGAAAACCGTTTCCGAACCATTTTTTTCATCAAGCATAGCATAGAACACTCCCGATTGATTCCCCTTTTACACACAAAATACAAATTTAAACCAGATCATCCTATCGTGAGGTATGATGCTTCAAACAGACACACAACAAGACAACTCATATATTATGTATAACTTGTATTATTGTTTTTGTCCGTCGTTTTTTCATCTTGGATTAAAGGACTCGCTATTTGAAATTTATGTAGCAGTTATAAGTCCACAATCAAGTGGTGAATGTTAAAAATATGTAATGACGATTCGAAAGTGCTTCTAAAAGAAGTCTAATTGAATAAATAAATGTTTGAGTTTGAGTTTGAATGATCATTTAAAAATTTCAATAACTCACAATTTTATTTCACCGGACATTTAACTTGAAAATCTTGCAATCCCAACGCAATTTCCCCTCACACGTCACTTCTGAATGTCCCAATGAGTCAGCAGATGTAATTGACGTGTGCTGTCAAATTTCGATCGAGCGTACGAGCCATGGCAAATTGGTTTAAGGATTCCCTCAGTTCTTTTGGTGTGTCTTGCACGTACTCTTGTGTTATGACTTATATGAATATACTTTTGTGGTTAGGTTAGGTAAATAGACACTCCAATATTTAATTGTCCATTGCCAAATATGTGTTTTTTTATCTGTTTCGACTAGACCGAGTTTATCACAAATGTACAAGATATATATTTTATTCTTGTTTATAATTTGATATTATTGTACATGTACATACTGGAAATTTCGAATATTTAATAATTATATTTAACTCTACGACCATTATGTAGGTATGTATGTACATAGTATGCTTTTTCTAGTTTATGTACAATTTAATGTACACTACCTATACACAAGATACGCAAGAAATAAGTAAATATTGTTTTTGCAGTATAATAATTATTAATTAAACATGATAAGTTAATTAAGCTCACTCATCACCCCAAGTTATCATTGCACAGTGGAGTTTAAATATTATGCAAATTTGTTACAAAGCGAAACGGTAACAATTTCAATTTAATTGTATGAAGATGAAGCATTGGGTTAAAATCTTGTAATAAGAGATATTTTATTTAACATGTTGAATATTATACAACGTAATACATTAATTTATTCTTATATACTATTGCTCTATCTATCCTATTCCCTTGCTTAAATTTCTCTCCGTATGTCTTACTAGCTGCGCTCCGCGGTTTCACCCGCGTGGCTGCCTTCATGTTATAGCCGAAACAATTTTTCAAATTGGACCAGTAGTTCCTGTGATGAACGCGTTCAAACAAACGAACCAACTCTTCAGCTTTATAATATTATACAATAGTATAGATATCTCGTTATCTGGAAAAACTACATATATTTATATAATAATGCGATCAGTTGGTCAGTTAATCGAAAATGCATTCAGTTTCAGTTTAATTATATCACTTTCAGAACAATAAAGCATATTTAGATTACATAAAATAAATCATAAACTGTAAGTTCGGCTAAAATTGGTTTAAACAAATCGTATTCCATAAAATACCGTCTCAAAAACATAGCAAAGCCAGTACAAATAAAACAAACAGTAAACACTTCCCAAATGAATGTTAAGGTGATGAATTAATTTTTCTAACATTTACGGCCCTTTTTAAACCTTCGTAATTTTTATATTATTAAAGTTGTCGTGATGAAAATTCTTGACAAGAAAGTTCAATAGTAACACAATACGTCTACCGTTTTAGAAACATGATTCCATGATATTTTCTCGATAGAAAAAAAATACAAAGTTCTCATTGTTATTTTTTTATAATCTCTGGCATCTTCAAAATAACAAACGTAAAGTTACGACTTTTTGGATATTAACTATAAAATATACAACCTATACGTCTACCGATTTAGAATTTTGAAATATGCGATGGTTTTGAAATAAACAAGAAATACTTGAAATTAGCGCGCGACCAGCCAATATAGCGAGAGCCGCCCTGTACCTTCCTACCCCGATCGCTGCACGAGTCATTCCCGCTACGGCCGTCACACGGGGAACTTGTGTCGCTCGCGCAATCGTAAAAAAGGGTGACAACACGATAAGACAAAATGAGACAAATGGGGACAATAAAGAAAATAAGAAGAAGAAACATAAAGGTTGGAGGAAAAAGAATGCTTACAATTGGAACAAATTAATGAAGTAAGTTGGTTTTATTTTAAATTTGATGATAATTGTATTATAGACGATGTTTGATATTTATCCCTGTTTTAAGTACATAACGAATGTGTAAGATTTTTTCATTTATAGCATAGATAATCTTTTCAGAAATCCGGAATCCAGAAGGAAAATAAACCCACTGATTGTTCACAATGTGAACCCACTCCTTCGTAAGTACCTTTATTCAGTCAAAAGTGTATGTTATCAACGTTCTACTGGTTTTATCGCATGATTCCATTTTTAGCAAAAAGCAACAAAGTGCAAAGAAATAAAAAATCATGGTGAACTTAGTGGAAGTATGGTGGCCGTAATATGGAACAGGAGCTCATTGGAGTAGTATTATATTTTAAAAAAATACGAAAAAATTTCAAGAATTACATTTCTTAGTAGGTGGTAGATAAGTATGTTGTATAAAGAATTTGATGTTGATATTTATTTCATTTATACTTACTACATCTGTGCGGGAAATTGCTTAGTACTAAAACAGGTTTATATTCATATTTACATAGTAATGTGAGTTTTAATTTCGAAAAATTTTGTGTAAGTATATTAAATTGAGTTCCTGGGTGATCTGGAAACACAATTGGGCCTGGAAGATGGCGCTGCAGTCACTCCTCCTAATCACATGAACCGATTTGGATGAATATTTGTGTGCACATTTCATTGTTGTGGGATGATTGGTTGATTCGTTTTCACATTAGCTAATATTATGTATTTTTGTTGTAAACTTAATTTAATGTTTATAATACATTATTATTGGTATAAATAAGCCAGTGTTCGTCTCACATTGCTGTACCTGCCTACCTACCCTACCAGGGCCTAACTTTGTTCTGGCTATTTTGATTATTTGTAATGAATAATATTACAATTATAATAGAGTGCAAAAAATAAATACATGCGTCAATATATTTTGTGTTTTTTTTAAACAATTTTTTTATTTAAAAAAATATCATTCCGACCGCGGCTTTGCCCGCGTGGAATTAGGTTATATCGTGAATCCTGTTTTATCCCACAGAAGTGTTCAGTTCGGATAAAAAGTATCCTATGTGTAAATCCAGGCAATTAGCTATATTTTATCAAAATTGGTAATGTAGTCTTGACGTGATTAAGTAACAACTAACAAAAAAATATACAAATTAACATCCAAAGTTTCGCATCAGTTTTACTGTATTAGTGATATCTTCCACTCTTGACTTTGACTGAGAAGAATTAGGGTTTATAACTTCTTTCAGAAATAGTACCTTTCATTTCTGGGCATGATGTAATATCTACGTCAGCATCAAATTCTATCTAAATCAATTCAGTAGTCCGCGTTATTGAGTACCATTTCATTTTTTCAGAGTAACAATATTTTTTGTTATTTTAAAGATTATTTGTAACCTGTATTATTTTGTAATAAAGTAAACATTACGAATGTCTAAGTAGTTGTTGGAAAGAAGATTATTTGTTTATAAGCAAGAAAATAAAACCAATAAATCAACAATTGAATAAATGTATAACAATATTATAACTGTATGACGACTCCATACATGTTTGTCCCGAGTCGGCCAGCGGCAGCGCGGCGAGTTTGTAAGAATGACTTCGCGCACACCCGCGTTCGCGATAGCGAGCTATTAGACTTCGCCCGCCAAGCAGTGGATTTTTTTTTTGTGTATCGTCTTAACATCGCCGGTAATTCATTCAAACGGTTTGTCCTAACTTATTTATCTACCGAGCTAATGACTCTCACTGAAATATAACGGTACTTTACTGTGGCATTGAAGGATTCCCTCAAAAGGATTGGCCAAAACCACTTTAGGTGACAGCGCGACGGAATAATGTAAAGCTGTTTGATTTTTTTACCTTAATATTGTAGACAACGTTTGTAAGTCTATAAAATCGCGGTAGATCATGAGGTGGATCCGATTTTCAGAGAATTCTGTAGATTCTTATGATATGAATATGAATAGGACGTGAATGGAGGCTTTTTAAACTCTGTAGAAAAATAGACAACGCAATAATACAATATTATCTATCTATTATAGGTACTTTACTGGTAAGTATTAAATATTAAGTTTCTTCGAGTAATACAAAATATTACTCGAAGAAACTTATATCTAAATGTTCTCATAAATAACACTACAAATACCATTTGAAATTATCACCCCTCTCGAAAACGGGCCCATACAAATATAGTTCATTACAAACATCATACCGCGAGCTTAATAAGTTATTCAAATAACATTTATTAACAGCGATGACTACGTAACTTGGATTAACGTTGAACATGAAAGATAATGCCGTCACAAGACATAGCTTAAGAGCTGCTGTATCGTTTATTATTATTATTAACTGTATCTCGCGCTTTCATCCGCACCTCTCATAAAACCACACACATCATTTACATTAAAGAACAAATATTTGGCCATGAAGATCCTGTTTTATTCAAATAAAAGCGTAAAATCGTGAACCTTTTATTACTATTCGAATGACAAATGCAAAATCTAAACTGTACTTAACTTCTAATACAAAAATTTTTGACGACTTCAACGTTACGAAAACCTAAGATGATCAATACGAGATTTTTTATTATTTTTATTTAGCATTTTCACTAAACGTAGAAACTATTTCAAATAGAAGCCCATGTCCACATCATACAAATGTTTACACAGTCATAAATCATAAGGCAATTCTTTCGAAACACAGTTTACCACTTGTTTTAAGGCCAGCGTCTGCACATTAAACTGTAGGTACCTGTTTCTTGTAAATAAATTTTATTTAATTCGTTCACTGTGATCTTTTTTACAATTATGAAATTTAACTACAAAAACAACCAGCAGCTCTCTGCTCTACATCACTATGAACGCAATTAAGTGGATTTGCGAATTTTGATTCGAACTGAGCAGTAACCTAATTCGAGCGTTCATTGGAAGTGAAAACGATAAGTGGGCCGATTTGCGTGTTTCCGAACTTGCACTAGATAACTGTAGTGTAATGAACAATCCAGAGAAATTCAGTACTAGAATAATTTTAGCTGAACAGATGATGCGGAAATTTTTTTGGACGATTTTCAAATATTTTTAAACTGTAAACGTTATATTTTGATACCGATTACGCTACTAATATAAACATACTAAGCAATTATCCTTATCTACTAGTAATATAGGTAGTAGATTAGAAGTTAAATTGTTTATAATGACTCATAGTTGTTTAAGAAACTCCACAAGAATCATAAGCATTGGCATAAAAACAATCACATCATACTTTAGGTATAAATTTCGCACCTAGCGCTTCAAAAAATTGTATTCAATAACCACCCGAACATCCCAACAATTTCCTTAACTGACCTTATTTTTCTGAATAAAACCCTAATGCCGCGGGATCTTAAAAAGTAGGCCATTTTTCGTCGCTCGTAACTTAACAAAAAATATAGGTGTGCGGAGCAAACAAAATTCTTGATTATAATCTTACTTATCTTTGTAAATAGGATTTTGAGATTTCGGCTTGTTCACGCTTGTCTTGGGGAATGAAAAATGTGTTTGTTTATAAAGAGATTCTTGGTAGAGATATGGGAGTAATTAATAGTGGGATTTGAGGCTGCTGTTTCAAATTCAGCCCCGGTACCATGATGTTTTGCAGTATTATTTCCAGTGTGGAAAAGAGACAGCGCTATACAGGTCGTCTAGCGCCATCACTTTCCCACACTGGAAGACCAAGAGAGAGATATAAATCCTTGTTTACGTCACAAGTCGATTCACGTCGAAGTGATTGGACGTTAGTTTATGTAACTAGATTTACAGAATCAGAGGGTATAATATATTTAAAAAATAGTATACTACTTACAATCAAAGCCTTTTCAGTAAATAGTTTTATCGACATTTTACTTATTTTCTTTCCACAGCAGCACAGCGACCCAGGTCCCATACTTTTGAAATGAGATCTGAACAAAAACTTTGAATACATGGTACTTATATGAAAGTTTTGATTGCTAGTAGGATGTGTTTTGATTTTAAGTCTCATTAAGAGTCAAATTTCATAGACCTTAATATCATAGACGTACTCGCTGATTGTGTAGCTAGACATTTCGAAATGAATGTCATCAAATAAAAGTTCTTTTCCTTTTGATTTTTGTTATCATTAAAACTTTTAAATTAATGTAAAAGTTGCTTATCTCTTATGTTAGTGAACTTAGCAGATCATTTTTAGCAGATCAAAAAAAATGTGAGTTCTTATCGCGTGCAGTTGAGTTCTACAGTTCCTGATACTTTTTAGAAATAGTTCTGGCGTTTTTACCTTAAAAAACGACATTTGAAAAAATGATCTGCCAACTTCCCGTAGCAGATCAATTTTAGCAGATCAATTTTAGCAGATCAAAAAAAAATGTGAGTTCTTATCGCGTGCAGTTGAGTTCTACAGTTCCTGATACTTTTTAGAAATAGTTCTGGCGTTTTTACCTTAACAAACGACATTTGAAAAAACTCGACCTGGACCCGGCTTAACGTGATGCTAAGACGTAATGCTACGACGTGATGCTACGACGTGATGCTACGACGTGATGCTACGGCGTGATGCTACGCTGTGATGCTACGGCGTGATGCTACGGCGTGATGCTACGGCGTAATGCTACGGCATGTGTTACGGCGTGATGCTACGGCGTGATGCTACGGTGTGATGCTACGGTGTGATGCTACGGCGTGATGCTACGGCATGACGCTACGGCATGATGCTACGGCGTAATGCTACGGCGCGATGCTACGGCGCGATGCTACGGCATGATGCTACGGCATGATGCTACGGCATGATGCTACGGCATGATGCTACGGCATGATGCTACGGCATGATGCTACGGCATGATGCTACGGCATGAAGCTACGGCATGATGCTACGGCATGAAGCTACGGCATGATGCTACGGCATGATACTACGGCGTGATGAAATATGACATAAATAAATTTTCTAGTGTTTCATTTTACGCGAGTATTTCTAAAAAGTATCAGGAACTGTAGAACTCAACTGCACGCGATAAGAACTCACATTTTTTTTTTATCTGCTAAAAATGATCTGCTACGGGAAGTTGGCAGATTATTTTTTCAAATGTCGTTTTTTAAGGTAATAACGCCAGAACTATTTCTAAAAAGTATCAGGAACTGTAGAACTCAACTGCACGCGATAAAAACTCACATTTTTTTGATCTGCTAAAAATTATCTACTACGGGAAGTTGGCAGATCATTTTTTCAAATGTCGTTTTTTAAGGTAAAAACGCCAGAACTATTTCTAAAAAGTATCAGGAACTGTAGAACTCAACTGCACGCGATAAGAACTCACATTTTTTTTGATCTGCTAAAAATGATCTGCTAATTTCACTAACATTTATCTCTTTGGGAATTATACGGAGTTCTTAAATATTTAATAGCATTTGAATAATATTTCATTTTATCCTGTTAATTTCCTGAACATGAATAATTTGATATGCTGAAGTATTATCATCAAATTCAGATTTAAAAACATAAGAAACATTCATTTAAGTTAAAACGCTACACTACCTATTACCTACCCACCTACTCTAAAGTATTGAAAAATCCAGTTCTTATTGTTTGAATAAATTTTAATTACAATGCCGATGAATATATTTAAATAAGTGGTCTAGAATACAATATTCATACCGAAGCATCCTTGTCTTTGATACTAATAATGTAAATTATTTCTTTGAAGATAAAACACTTTTTATATGATAATAAGGGACATCATGACGGGAAATGGAAAAATAATGACCGTCTCTCCGTAGAAAAGATAAATAAAAGCGGATTAGAACTTTTAGATTTATTGAAGAGATTGCTTATTTGAGATATTTTCTTTTCCAATATAAGTGACGAATAAAATCAATTGAAGTTTTGCGTTGTTCTAAGAAGTGATAGAATAATTTTGTTATGTCATCATCATCATCATCAGCACATAATATACGTTCCCACTGCTGGGTACACGGGCCTCCTATGAGGGTACAGGCCGTAATCCACCTCGCTGGCCAAGTGCGGGTTGGCAGATGCTACTGTAGTCGAACCTTTAATACTTCGAAATGTCGGTTATAATGCGTTAAATTGTAAGCACATGTTACGAATCAAATTTTCGACAGTCTGCAATCTGGCTAGATTACATTCTTAAACGAACTAGTCGACATATAATATGTAAAACTAGATTTCCGCCCACGAACACGTTTTCAAATAAAAACCCGCATAGTTCCCGTTCCTGTGAAATTTCCGAGATAAAGTAAAAGTAGCCTTTTTTTCTGAGTCTTCAGCTACCTACATACAAAATTTCATTGTAATCGATTCAATGGTATTTGCGTGAAAGAGTAACAAACACCCATCCATCCTCACAAACTTTCGCATTTATAATATTAGTAGGATATAGATAATAATATAAGATATAGATAAAGGTCTGTATATTATACAGACCTTGGGGACTCCGTTGGTTTTGCCACATTGTCAATAACAATTACTCGTGTAGGAAGCCATGGGGATACACTGAACTAACTTTGTTTCAAATTCGTTAATTTATTGTTTGATATACGAGCGTTCTGTGATTTCGGAATCAAATTTAATTAGTGTCACAACTTAGGGCTAATTTACAGCTCTATATAATTATCTGTCTATTTAAAGACTAATATTGTACAGAATTTTCGTTTAATTTATAGTTAGGTACTCTTAAGCCCTATTTTATAGAAAGTAAAACAATAATACAATTTCGAGAGCATATATAGGTTGCTAACAAAATATAAACTAGTACAAACATTATTTAAAATAATAATATGCCCGAGCGGGAGGCTTTAAAACAAACTATGATACCTATTAGTAATATCAAATCACATCAATTACTGGTAATGATATTAAATTTATAAGCATCGTTTAATTTACTTACCTACAATATGTATTTGTATGTAATACGCGTAAAATAACCTTTTATATACTGATAATAATTAAATTAACCGAGGATAGGGAATTTAAGAAGCCTATTTTTTTTTTCATTACACCGATAAAGTTAAAAATTTAAAAGATGATGAGCACTTTTTCCTGGCTTACAACATGAGTTTATTCTTCAATAATAAAAGCTGTTATTAACCACATCAAATACCGTTTAAACTCAAAACCTTTACGTGACCCATCGCAAATGAATAAACGGCTCAACTCGTATGAGAAAGTGGAAATGCTCGAAGTTTCATAATTTAAGGCGCATAACTCCTTTATTCTCGAATATAACTTACCTAATTTATTAAGCCCTGTTTAACTTGGTTCATAATTTCTTAGAATCGACGTATTGTTGGCTGTATTAGAAGCTTTTAATGCAATCTTTTCGCTTCTTTGACTGCTTTTGACGTTCGTTTGTGTTTAGATTTTTGGTACAATATAATGGCAATGGTATATATTGGACACATTTTAAGATAATTTGCTTAGTAATTAATTTATATTTAATCTTAGTAATTTGTTATTCGTTGAACTGAATGATAAGCATCGTATTTGTATCAGTGACCACAAGGCACAATTATTGTAATCGATTATTTTTCGAGCGTGAACGTGTGGTATATTTGTTTGGATCTTTGCTAGTAATGTTAGTACAATCGCTAAGAAATGAATTAGTTATTTCTTTAGAAACTTCAGAATTATGTACCTATATCAGGATTTTTTTAAAACCAACCTGTAACATACCTACCTATAGAAAAGGGATGGAAATCTTAGTAATTTTTAGGCATTTTTTCCGTTTAACTTTAATTCCTCAGATAAACTTTATCTGAGTGTTCTTTGTTTATTAATTAACCAAACAATAAACAATGAAAAAAGGACAAAAAACACCAACGAAGTCGCGGGCAGATATTATACGTCATACAACAGACCTTGATGTTGCACGTGCAAACCATTAATATTTACCTATAATAATTAGAGATAATTAATAACGTTCTGAAATCTAAAACCGTTCCATATTGTAATACATTTTCATTCTAATAATGGACACTGTATTATAGCGTGGGTGTACTTGATTTACACGTGTTTTAACAGCTGATTTTCCATATAATTGAATTTTACTTAGAAATTCTGTTTCGCTATACCTACACATGTTTTTGTTCTTATTTGATTAAATAGTCTAGACATTATTGAATGTGAATTGGTCTATTTTAATATACGTTTTTGGGTGGATTTATTATTTGTCATACCAAGATATTAGGCACGAAATTACAATGAAAGTGGACTCTGATTTAGCTTTAAATATATAATTAATATAGTACAACCATATTATAAATCTATACTAATACTAGTAATCCTCCCCGGCTTCGCCCGTGGTACATATTTACGTTTTCTCTACGTAAGAACCATCCTCGTACTTCAAGGAATATAATAAAAAAAGAATTAACGAAATCGGTTCAGCCGTTCTCAAGTTATGCGCTTACCAACACATTTTGGGATTCATTTTTATATTATCACTACATAGTATAAAACAAAGTCGCTTTCCCTTTCCCTATGTCCCTATGTCCCTATGTCCCTTTGTACGCTTAAATCTTTGAAACTACGCAACGGATTTTGATGCGGTTTTTTATAATAGATAGAGTGATTCAAGAGGAAGGTTTATATGTATAATAACATCCATTAAGTAGTGGAGAAGTACTGTTATTTTTCAGGTTTCTAATGTGATGTCGTAAAAAATTACATTTATTCCGCTTACATTGCAAACGCAGGCTGAACCCTACGAGTTTTATCAAAATAATGTACTAAGTATTATACACATTGAAAAGGTCTACAGAAAAGTCCGCGATGGTATATGTCTATCTCTTATGGATAACCCACAATAACTTTTTTTTGTCATTTACTTTTTACGACAAATAATGGCTAATTTTCGAAGCGATTTTAACCAATACAGCATTAATCCTTAACCAATTAAATACCATGGATACATTGTTCATTTAGTATAGATCTATATTGCCCTTTACACCGTATGATTTAAGTGAATATTTTCGAAGATATTACAGATTTAAAAATTGCGGGACGTAGCGTTTGCGGCCGCCCGGCTATGTATTTTATACCCGTGCGATGCCGGAGCGGGCCGCTATATTTTTATACCTATACAACGTTCACAATTTTTCTGTAGTGTATTTAGTATCAGCATTGCACCCGTGCGAAGCCGGGGCGGGTCGCTAGTAGATTATAAAGCTGAAGTGTTTGTTTGTTTGAACGCGCTAATCTCAGGAACTACCGGCCTGATTTGAAAAATTCTTTCAGTGTTAGATAGCCCATTCATCGAGAAAGGCTATAATATCAGCGCTGAGACCAACAGGAGCGGAGCCACGCGGGTGAAAACGCTGAGCGCAGCTAGTAACTTAGTAAAAAAGCTTGTTGCGTAGATTTCTACGAGTAAAACAAATCGTAATAAACGTTTGAACTTTAATTTAATTATCATGAGATTTATTTCTTACTTCAGGGTCTTACGGTTCGGGTTGAGTTAATTAAATTAATAAGCCGCTTTCATACTTAGGTACATATGAGCATAACATAATTAAATGTAAACACATAAATACTGAAGCAGTGGCTCAGTGGTCGGACCTCGGACTTCAAATCGATAAGTCGGGGTTTTATTTATTTATAAATCATTTATTCAGGAAATTATTACGAGGTTTAATTATTTGAGGTTCGAGACCAGGCGAGCGTGCAGAAAATAAATTGATTTTTCAATTTATCTGCGCTTGTCTAAAACATCACCACTGCTTGAGTTTGAGTCCACTAAAGCTGGCTACTCACGTACCTGCCACAGGGGCAATATTAGTACAATATCGGTTGGTTGGCGGTCGGAGCAATTTCAGTTGTTCTCTAAATTGCCCCAAAAAGATAGGTACCTAACTATACACATCACAATTAAGGAGATAATTTCAAAATTGCCCCTGATGCAGCCTACATGAGTAGCCGGTTTTACGTCGTCTATAATATCCACTTTTCTCCTCCAACATTTGTGTCTATGAATAACAGACTCCCCATTTGCTTGCATTGCACACAAGAACATTGTAAACATCGTTCAAAAATCTACGAACATCATCTTTTATCCAACCATTCTCGCGTATATCTATTTCATATTAGTGTTCAATCTTGTCACGAACATTTGTCGATAATAACTCTCGTGCTCATGTTTTTATTGAAAAACATTGTATTAGGTGTAGACTTTGATGTTGATTTAGTTGACAGTTCTTTATTGTTGTTCTTTGTGACGTTAATGTTTTATCATTTGCTTTTGTTTTAAAGAAATGACGTTTCATAGAAGTAGTAGTAAAATAAAAAATTAAATAAAGCAGTACTAACTATATGTTTATTTGAGTTTGCGTTTGAGTTTATGCGGCTCTTTTGCTTGCATTCTTAAAGCTAGTTAAGTAGGAACCAATAATACCTATATTCAAGGCCCCTGAAACGCGTACTTACCAACAGAATTACCAACGTAGATTCACAATTTTTATATACCGATAATAATTTAATTTATCTTTGTTTCCTTCAAGAAAAATTACGACTTATAAATCTTCACCTGGTTAAAAACTCTTCAATTATTATTAGAGCACATTGCTATAGACTTCTTATCCCATAGGAGATAGAGGGTGGGATAAAATATAGCTGTTGCTTAGTCCCTTACACTGAGGTCATGAAATACCCCAAGTTTTAGTATCCTCACTGTATCTGATATAAATCTTTATTAGGAATTTTATAAAGAGCTATGTTTTAAAAATGAATTGAAAAGAGTGAAGAAACTTCACTAGTCAAAATTCTTTAGACGAACTCATACTTTTTTATGTTTGTCATCAATTATTTATATTAGGTATCTAAATAGCACAACTTGTGTGAAAACGAAAATTTTCCCAATTTTGCAATATTTTCATTATTGTTCCGTTTTAATTTGTCGTAGTGTGATTCATGATGTTATAAATACCTATAAGTATATATATTATAATTAATAAATTGAAAATATTATAATAATCCATACTAATATTATAAATGCGAAAGTAACTCTGTCTGTCTGTCTGTTACTCAATCACGCCTAAACTACTGAACCAATTTTCATGAAATTTGGTATGGAGATATTTTGATACCCGAGAAAGGACATAGGCTACCTTTTATTGCGAAATAATATGTACCACGGGCGAAGCCGGGGCGGACCACTAGTAATTAAATAAATTGAACTATAACAAAATATAAATTAAACCAAAAGTAATTTTTCAATTCGAACCGGTAGTCTCTGATATTAGAAACCAAACAAACAAACTCTTCAACCTTAATAAATTTATAGATATACTTTAATTATTATGTATAAAATATTATGATACCTTTAATGTATTTTGTTTCAGGTAATTTAAAACAAGATTCGTTTCTTGGCGAGGGATGAAGGAACAAAGAAAATGTGACTTGCAATTGTTATCAAAGTTGGTATCATGAGATGCGGTCAAGCTGTTTTGGAGGAGGTTAATTTCAAATAGCGAAATGTATTTTAAGCTATTGCATAGCTTGTATCGCGGGCCTTGAGCGTGGGGACCGAATCCAGAAATTCCGTAACGAAAAAACCTCACGCTCCCCACTCCGACGGGCACAGAGGTGTGGCTTGAAGGCATAGCATGCAATAGCTTTACCGCGGCAGTCCCCGAGTGCCACACATCTTTTTTATCACGTAGAAAACAAATAATCATTACAATCATAAACTGTTATTTACATGATTTTAATGAAAATAATTAATTATTAAAAAGTAAGTGAAAACTTTCTTATAACAAAATCTTTGCCAGTGAAATATCCCCGCCCGCATTGAAATTGCAGAATTCCTTATTTTCTACGTAAGTCCTGTTGCTTTTGCCGTATCTGCTTCAGCCGAGTTGTGACCCATGATGAAAAAAACAGCCTGTGTAGTAAAAATACAGTAATCGGATGATAAATAGTTTTTCCAACCCGTCGACTTGTTTTTGACTTATATCATAACAATCAAAATCCAAATCTTTCACTATTATAGGTATATTTACTCAGAAAGAAGAAAGAAATAATTTCAATCTAATATATACATTAATGCTCGTATTGTGGTCGCATATAGGGTAGATCTGAAAATCGACCAACACCTTTTTCATACCCCTATAAGGCCTAAGACCTAAATGATAAGAGTAATGCAGAACAACGTTTACCGAAACAGCTACCTAGCTTAAAAACAAAGTATCTGTATGCAAAATGTATGCGAAATTGATAAAAATACTGTTCCAAGTTAGGAACCTATATAGCAAGATTTTCCTCCTATCATTGCGTCGCTATCAAGGCTGGCGAATATAGGCCAACGCTTGTTTACAAGCATGGTGGCCGTATATCAAAATGTGCTGACTTCATCCTTCCTAACAAGTTGGATACATGATAATATATCAATGTATTATGTGAGACGGCACTTATTCTTGGTGAAAAATAACCGATTTCCATACAGGTTGAAATGAAATATAGGTTAGTGAATCAGGCTACTAAGGTTTAGAAATTGTCAAATAGAGAGAATGAAACTGCGTAGCTATAAGTTATTGTATTTTTATTAATGATTTCAAGTGAGCTTCAATAGAGAATATAAGAAAATGCGTATAAGCACAGACTAATAATAATATACTACGGTATAAGTTTCTGTACTTATGATAATAGTCATTTCAAAATATTATTGTGCTTATACAAAAGAATAAGAAGAAGCAGACGACACCGTTTGAATCGGTCATTTAATTATTTATATTCATCCGTGCGAAATTATAACTTTGCACACAGATAATTTTAACATTTTTTATATACTTTTATTCAAATACATAAGTAATATTTGTATGGGTAATATTTCCCACACTCACGTTAAACGTGAAATTCAAACTAACTAACAAAGCTGTTAAAACTTGTTTTTTAAACAAACATCCCTTTAGAAATTACAAAAGCAAATATTTTTAAATAGAAATAGTCCACGAAGTACTATAAAGCGTCAGGACAAAATAAATTTCGCACTATCAAATTCTAGCTAAAATTTTAGCGTAAATGTGAGCTAAAACAAAGAGTTAAACTTGACGTCAAATACAAACTGATACAAAGCAACTTTGTTAAATTTATAGTTTACAAGTTACGATACGACTAAACGACAAGATAATGTTCTAAAACACTATAAATGTTTACATAATATTCTATACAAAGTTTTTCTTTAACTCAAACATACTCACAACCATTATTAGGAATGCTCTTTATTTAATTTTGAAAGCATAATATTATAATAGTGTTATATGCATACAATATTGTTTAAAATGCTCATTAATAAACGAAGGAATAAAAGCCTGCCATATCCTTAAAGAGTAGCAAACAGTATCCTATCCATACATATTATTTTACATCTATATTATATTATGTAAGATAAAAAATAATTGTATCTATACATCTTTTCTCTCAATTTTCGACTTCAAATTACTAGTAGGAAGTACGATAACATACAATTACTAGCTACGTCTCATCTCATCATTACGATAATCGTATCGTGACCATCATTTATTATCGTTGGTTCTAAAAAGCACCATTACTAAAATCAGTCGATAATCCATTGTTTAGGGTCAAACCCAAAACTTTTGACAGATAACAAACTGCCCTTTTCACAACAAAAACATCATGAAAGCGTGTTGGGACGATTTATTAGAAAACATTATTCTGACCCTGGTTCTGTTAATAATATGTTGAAGTGGTTCAATTACTTAAGACCAATATATTACGTGTGGAACGTTTGTCAATATATATTATTGTTGGAATATATTACTGTATTGAAGTTAATTGATATTGAAAATAAAATTGGTTCCGGGAATTAATTAGAAACAATATTGTATCGAAAATGGTTTTAGTGAAAATATCTTAAGTTTTTTTTTTTCATTTATTTTTATTACAAATTTTCTAATATAAGCATTGAGCAATGATCATCTCATATTTTCCTAAAACAAATTACCTATGGAGTAAAAATAAGCTGTATAATATCTTTAAATAAGAAATGTAAGCACCTAACCATAGGAATTTACCTTAAACCTTTATGTTCAACTCAATTCAAACAAAGCCGGAGCAATATACTAGTATTACAAAATAACCCTTTTATGTACAACCTAGGCTCGAAATTTCTTTTACCCGTGGCACAATTACTTTACTGAAAATGAGAACAGGACAATTAAAATCACCGCGTTTTTGTCCTTTTAAATTCGTAATCTCTTTAGAAATGATATTCTTAAAGGACTAAAATCTTGTTAAAATTTCACCAAAATATAATACAATTTGGAAAAGTTTCATTAATGTCTACGTAAAATTTTTCTGACTATGTTTTATCTGAATGTTTTGCCTGTATTCATTTTATGCAGCCATTTCTGCCGCTAATACCGCCGCAATGACAAATAGCTTAAGTAAAAAGCAAACCAAGTTAAAAAAAACGCATTGATATTTTATTTCAAATCGAAGTACGCTTTAGATAACTGTAAGCTTTATCCCATTGTACCTAGTAGTAATTGTACACATTTTGTTGGGTTACGATCTGCTCGTGAAATTGATGTGGCAAGATCGTGACCTGTTATGTGAATTTAATTTAAATAAATACATAATAATGCAATTTACTTAAAATGAATTGCAGTTAATTCTGAATTAAAAAAATACTTCAATTAAAGAATAGGCCTAAGCTATATAAAATTCCTGGTTCAATCATTAATTTCGTTACCTGATTAACATTATATTATATACTTTATTTTAATTTCTATACAGTCTTAATAATAGGTACTTATACAAAATGTATGTAAGCACCTATTTACCTTTAATATAAGGAAGTCGAATAGCCATTTCTCAGAAAGTTCTTGTCCTCTTAGGGCCGACAATTTGTTTGAATAGTTCGGATATTTATTGACGTCTGACATATGTCAACAGAACCCCCCAATATAAGTTTTATCTATATTTGCTCAAGGACCAAATTGCTAGATAACTATAAGAATTTATAGGTTATAAAAGTGATGTAAATAATTTTACTAAGCTTAGTACCTACTTGTCACTAATACTAAGCCCTACTGTACAGATGGCAAGATAAGTGCTTAGCATTAGTCTTGATTAATAGTGCAAGTGAATATAAATCGATACTGTTTACTAAGGGACAAGTCGATACTTAACCAAAAAATTGGTTGTCTGTAAAGTCGATTTACTGACGATAGTTGAACGTGACAACGTCTTAAGGCCGATTATGCTTCTTTGTCGCTCGTTGCGCGCTCTCGCTTGCACTTCAAGGTTACATGGAACGCCTCAGAGCGAGGTAACGCCACATGAGTCATGTTTTTTCGTGCGTGCAGCCGGCTCTATCGAATTATAAGACGTTGTCACGTCAAAAATTGTTTCTTCCTGACCGTGTAAACAGCTTGACAAGTTAATTAGTGACAATTTTTACCTATAAGCGAAAACAAAGACCATTTCGAATTTCTGGCCACTAATACATTCTACTAGCTGCTACATGTAAACGGTTACTTCTCAATTGATTTGAATTTAGGGGCTTAGTTGTGTGACAAGCACTAAGCACTTAGTACTGTCACCTTTTGTAACTTGTACAAAGTAATGTAAATATTGTTATATTTATATGGTTTATTTCTTCAAATCTCAAATAATATTCCATTATTCCTAACGATTAATTAAGCTTCTCTTTCATAAAATGTTTATTATTTAATACCAAAAGACGCTCAAATGTCGCAACGTCATTAAAATCACTTCCTTGTATCTATCCTTTGCCGTAATATTCAATTTTCAGCAATAAATATTTGATTTCAAATTAATTAATGCGACAGACCTTGGTGAAAGCGCTTATTCAAAATGCTTGTCAGTGACGCTTAATTCTGTACATAATTTACTACAGCTGTAATTTCGTGTAATTTTTAAATAGTATGTAATCATTTAAAGACATACTGTGGTGGTTATAAAGAAAAAAGCACAGACGTATAGAACGATGCAGTTATGTACCTCTTACGAACGGTAAAATTGTTTCCAGTTATTTGAATAATAGAGGAAACTGATATGTCAAGAATTAAAATGATTAAATTTGTATAATGGCAACCAGTTTTGTTGGTTCAGTCCAGATTTTAACAGATTTTTAGAAATTAAAGATTAACGGATTTTAAACGTGGTTTATTCATTATTGTTATTATCTCCACGTTTCGCATACTTTGCAGCAAGTGTGGTCACGGGGAGCCACGATTAAAATCCGTTAAACTCGTTAAATTCTAAATGTATAATAGGTAAGTATCTACTTGCGTAAAATCAAACACAAGAAAATAAAGACAAAAAATGTGTGCGTATACTAGTGTACACACGTAAAAAGTGAAACTTCTTTATGACCTTTTTTTTTCAAAAAATAATTTACTATATGCAACTTTACAGAAATATTATGTACGTCGAACCACGCGTGGTAGGGATAAGAAAAAGATGGCGCGTAACGGAAAAATGTCACGCGTAACGAAAAATGTTACACTAAATTTTTTTCCAACCCCGATAAAGAAGTTTCACAAAATATATGGTACCAAAGATAGATTATAGTTTTCACTTCACACTGCAAAGAATAGAATGTCAATTAGGACAAACGGCACGAACGATCTTTTCGCTTAATTTTGATTAGCCACCAACCAGCAACCTGCAGGCAACTTTTTATTTCCGTACCGTGTGAGTAAAGCCTCGTGCTATTATAAACGTATCTTTTGTAAGAATGACACGTATGCAATTGATTCGCGCAATCCCGTCAAACCAAATATTCCTTATAGATATTCCACGTCAGAATTTCTCACATTGTTATATGAGGAAACAATTTCTCCAGCAAGATTTTCTCTTAACGCTGCAAGTTTGGAACAGTATTTTCAGGGGATTAAGATCTCTAAGTCTCTAGGTGTCGATACGTTGACTTTAAGCTCTTCAATAAATTTTACTTAACTGTTCCTTTGTAACTATTTAGCCTTGGTTGGGTGCGAAGTAGGAATCATGGAGAAATGCGATTTGTTATTGTTGCGTTTGTTCCGTTATTTGTTATTCTTTTAATTAATAAGCAGTTTATAGAATGAGCATATTGAAGTGAAACTTCTATATCGGGGTTGGAAAAAAATTTAGTGTAACATTTTTTCGTTACGCGTGACATTTTTCCGTTACGCGCCATCTTTTTCTTATCCCTACTTTTTCTTATCCCTCCTAGTATTTCTGTAAAGTTGCATATAGTAAATTATTTTTTGAAAAATAAGGTCATAAACCTACACTACTACACGCACACTTTTTTTTACTTATGTATTTAGTTTATACATTGTATGCATAATGTAGACACATTATGTTTTACGTCTAAGTTAATACATTGAATAATTAATACTATAGACTAATTATGTTTACTTTATCTGCAACTGTATGGGTTTTGATAAATAATTATTAACGTATCAATGTAATCTGCGTGGCAACAATTTAACTCAAGTGAAGTTGGTATTAATACAATGAGACATTGGTAATTCGCGCTTCATTTATCGCCATACTATCATTATCGACGATTAACACACAGTCCACAAACTTCATAGCATCTTATACATTACTAGGTAACTATACAATCTTTTTTTAACACCCAATTTGCAATATTTGTAATTGTGAAGTTTGTAACACGTCTGTTAATTTCTCTAATCTCTGATAGCCAATTGAACAAACTCGATCTTGAAGCAATGCATTGCTTTCTTCTTGGTGACAATCACGTTAAATGGTTGGAAGTGAAATTGCATAGAAAAATAATTAAGAGAATAGGAATTGTTACGTCACTGCAGTTGAGATTATGTTATCAATCTAAAAACATTTTTTTTTTATATATTCACTAAGAATTAACTACCGTGGTAGTATTTTGCTGTTTAAATTATATTAAATACTAGCTGCGCTTAGCGGTTTTACCCGCCTGGCTCCGCTCCTGTTGGTCTTAACGTAATGATATACACCCTTCCTTATATTCTATATAGCCTTCCTCGATGAATGGGCTATCCAAAACCGAAAGAATTTTTCAAATCGGACCAGTAGTTCTTGAGATTAGCGCGTTTAAACAAACGTTGGTATTTCTAATAAATAAATAAATAAACGAACAAACACACTCTTCACCTTTATAATATTATTAGTTTTTAACTTTTTAAATGATTAATAAATGAATGAATAAAATGAATTACGTTTTTAACCGTTCTTCTTTTTACTTATTTTCAATATTAGGTATATTATCTGTTGGTACCTAAAATACAGCTACATAAATATATTCTAGCACTCTTTTTAATTTAATTTTTATTCCTAGAAAACCAATTTTACTCAAGATTACCTTACCCATCCACCATCTTCTTCTAAGTATTTACAATCACTCCTGCGACTATTCGAAGAATCAATTTAAAATAATCTATTTGTACTTATCGTGAATAAATATCAAAACAGATTACGAGAATATACATTATTACTCAATAAATCCCTGGCCAACAAAAGAATATCTATTCTAAGTGAAGATTAATAAAAATAGTTTGAAAGTTTCAAAGTATTTTATTAGTTACCTTCGTATATTTTATTCTAAAGGTTCAGTATGTACTTTTACTTTGTACATTACACAAAAGTTGAGAAAGAACTGGAATATTAAGGAATTTTAAACGCATCTTACCTAAATTAAAAAAAAAATGTGTGCGTGTACTAGTGTACACACGTAAGAAGTGAAACTTTTTTATAACCTTATTTTTCAAAAAATAATTTACTATATGCAACTTTACAGAAATACGTCGAATCACGCGTGGTAGGGATAAGAAAAAGATGGCGCGTAACGGAAAAATGTCACGCGTAACGAAAAAATGTTACACTAAATTTTTTTCCAACCCCGATAAAGAAGTTTCACTTAAACAAAACAGATTAGACTTACAGCCATCTACAAATTATATTAAACTTCTAAACCTAAATTAATTTCTACTATCTCTATATTATTCAAGATATTTTACACTAGCCGCTTTTCCCAGCTTCGCCCGTTAAAGAGAATTGTTTTAAAGTGGTCAATAGTTTTTGAGTTTAATCATAACACACGAAAAATCATAATCTTCCTGTTTAAATACTCACTATTTAAGATAATACGGTTGTACATATTGCACGTAAAAAACAACATGATAAACAAATAAACAGCTAAAAGAGCAAAACCAATCGGTAAGTGCTCTGAATTCATACAACCCTTCATTACTGTTTAACAATTTGTTAACTTTCAGACCAAAAGGTTCGGTTATCACGAAAATTGTATAAAACAAGTGAATACAGCAAACTCTCTCGTTAACTTCCTGAATAATCCATTTTGTTTACGAGATTCGGTTCCATATGACGAGTAATTGTTATACTTTTAAAGTGGGTTTGATTTTTGGCTTTCATTTTTAATCTGGATTATTTTTTTGTTGAAATGAAGGTTGATTTATTTTTGTTTAAAGTAGGTTAATACCTGCTAATTCATTTTACGTTATTTCGATTTTTATTAATTTTAAAAGTTATTATATTTTTCTTGTAATTCGATTTTACGAGGATTCAAACCGTTTTTGATAATACAAATAATAATAACTTATTCTAACTTTCAAAAATAAGTCTAACACTAGGTACCTAGGTTTCTAGACAAAAACTTACATAAAATTCGAACTAAACAAAAATAAAAGTTTTATAAGTTTGTGTCGATAAATAGACAATTCCACGACCTTTTCTAGATAGAAAAAAAACTTATAGCCCATACGTCTTGTACGCAAATCGTTCATTTTAAATAGACAGTGAAAAATTACTGAGTCATGATTGATGAAACTGCCCGTTTAAAAACCGATCGGGATGCTTATATTTCTGTCATTATGTTACATTTGATGGATCGTTAGAACATGAAGGATTAGGTTAACAGTTTTGGTAAGAAGAATGCATGGTTTTTAACATTATTACATTCATACACTAAGTTTGTGCAATTGATTAAGAAAAAATATAGTAGCCGATATTATTGATAACTTAATAAACGTGACCACGCTCACTGCAAAGTGTGCGAAACTTCGGAATATACTATCTATAGATATATGACTATAATAACTTTCTAAACAATTCCCTAATTATAATAAAATATTAATAACTACAAAACAATTTTTTTTATTTCATCAAAATAAGAACCTTATTTGAACCTTAACCGTTGGGTTTTATATAACATATACAGCATTAAATAAATTACAAAATACTTTCTAGAAATGATTTCAAACCATACCTTTTACGGGCCGGTGGTAATAAGGCCGGACTATAAAACCTTTTTGTATGACCTCCAACCGCAAGCTAACGCCTCCACGAAAATTCATAATTCATAAATTAGAGTGTTACGGAATACAGTGAAGCCAGCCACCTATGAAATTTTCAACCTTCTTCAAAAAAGTGGGATCTTATTTCGACTGATTATTTTTAAGCTTTTTTTTTTTATTGGTAATAAGGTAATAATTGGTAATAAATTTTTAAGCTATTGCATAGCTTCTATCGCGGGCCTTGAGCACGGGGACCGAATCGAGAAATTCCGTAACGAAAAAACCTCACGCTCCCCACTCCGACGGGCTCGGAGGTGTGGCTTGAAGGCATGCTATGCAATAGCTTTACCGCGGCAGTCCCCGAGTGCCACACGTCTTTTTTTTTACTTTAAATTAGGTACCTGCTATGGTGTATCTATACGATAACGATGCGTGTACAAGTCAACTCTTATTAGCGGGTGGACAGATTCATTAATAATTTAATAGTTTATTAACTGAATGACGGACATATCAGCAGAAGTATGTATTATAATTGATAGGATTTTAATAAAGTGTAGGCCACGTTGAAAGCAGCCCACTTTTATTCACTCACGAGTGTTAAGTTATTCCATTCGTAACTTTTACTAACTAACGAAGAATATTATAAAGTAAAAATGTATTTTTTTTTTGCTTCAACATTTTATAATCAAATAGACTGAAATTAAACAATATACTACAATAATACAATGGCAAATTTTTATTTGTTCTTATAAATATAACCAAATCCTATAATATTCTCACTTGCAAATTTAATACGTAATTTAATAATAATTATTGGTTTAACCTAACACTTGAAACACTAATCAAGTGTGGTTACTAATTAATAAACCAATACCATTAGTGGGAATCATTTATACATACCAATAAAACTTTAATGCAATAATTAACTTAATTTGAAACCATTTATATAACAATACTGCAAAATAAACAATATTCATACATTTATTATTGAAATTATTGTAATATATTGCTTTCAAAGCTTAGAATTTTGTTTGTAAAGATATTAATGCGAAGAATTTTTGCAAAACGCGCTATAAATAGGAATTACTATATTTATACCGATAGAGAGTGAATAAAAATATAATTGTTACACTAATTTCCTGGCCACTTGGTTCTTCTGCTTATTTTTGTGTACGCTTACAATATTTTATCATATAAATTAATATATTGGTAGGTACCTATTACTTAATATTATAAAGCTAAGGAATTTGTTTGTTTGATTACTTGAACGCAATATAATACAATAACCTCAGGAACCACTTCACTGATTTGAAAAATTATTTCACTGACACAAAGAAAAACCCACATAGTGCCCGTTTTCGTGGGATTTCCGGGATTAAACCTATCCTATGTGTTAATCTAAGATACCCTCTATATATGTGCTAAATTTCATTGTAATCGGTTTAGTAGTATTCGCGTGAAAGAGTAACAAACATACCACACACATACATACATCCTCACAAACTTTCGCATTTATAATATTAGTTGGAGACGTGTCTTTTACATCGCTGCTAAACTATAACCTTCTTGAAAAAGCTGTATCAGAGACACGTAATTTTCCCGTTCACACGACGTCTTCCAAATCGAACTCACACCGCCAAATTCAATAGCCATCCACATCAGCAATATTTACATCTAAAACGCATCAGATCGCTCCAACTTATGGTAATTCGTACGTGACGTAAACATTCCAATTCGCGACTGCAAAAGATATTCCCTTTCCATTACCCATTTCATCCGGTCATAAAAGCTGAGATGAAAAGAAAGTAGGCAATGGAAAGGCGTTAAGTTTAAAATATATTTCGGACGGGGAATTTTAGAAATATCTATTCAGTTCACTGTCGATTTATTCCGAGTAATTGTTTGAGCTTCCTTCTCGGAATGGTTTGGATGATGTCTGCGTTGAAATGGCTTGGATTTTCGTTTTTTTTTATGTATAAGGGTTTTGTTACGAAGTGATGAACATTGTATTGTTCAATATAGGCTTGTAGTGTTCATTAATTTGCATTCAGGGAGTATAATATATAGTGAGTTATGTTATCGATTTGTTGTAAATACTCAGTTGATTTGTAGAAAAATTGCTATTTTTCTCACAACCCACCGAGAAACCTAGGCTTCTTGCTTTTACAGTTGAGTATTCCTTATTTTTACGAACAGAAAAAAGGCATTGTATTTAATGTAGGCAAACAATATGCATTGTTTGTTTTTATATATATTTTATATATTACAACATAAGCAAAACATTCTTGTTTATGCCTTAAAGTCATATTTACTTACATTTTCCAACCAAAACTGAATAAATAATTCATCAAGCCCCGTAAGATCACTACAAGAACACTAATAAAATAAGCAGAGTTATGCTTGCAACATTTCATTCGATGCAAAATCCTTACAAATCTCTATTTTCCTATGAATCCCCGATAGCCCCGGTATATTATTTAAAATGTTAAAATTCCTAACACATATTGTTTGTGATTTATTATATAAAAACATTAAACAGGTGTGAACAACTTTTGTTAAACTTATCAGACAGTGTTGATGATCAAAACCCTAAATAACCGTATTTATTTTAGTTATTTTCGTAAAATATAAGTATCCTAAATATTTAATCCTATTTACAAAGGAATAATTAACCTAGTGTTAACAACAGAGACACTAGAAAATTAAATTCACATTACATTTTTAACAGCTACATCATAACACCCATAATATGAAAGGCATACAAAAATTCCTTTCAAAAATTTTCACTATGAATTAAAAGAAAACACCCCTTTTATTTCTTCATATACAACAACGATAAAGACTTTACTTGCAAAAACATTTACATTTGCTTTAAATTTTTACAATCTGCAAAATTAACTGCTAAAATGTTCTGCATCATAAATAGTTTGGACGAGAGCCTCAAACCAATTTGGAAGGCTTCCAAATATGACTTAATACCACAAAGTACGCAATACACATGTTACTAAGAAGCTAAGGCAAATAACGCTCAAACTATTTGCATTCCGCTTTTCAGTGGACCTATTGTTTATAGTTTCATATTGAATATGCCTTTTTAGGTCTTCGTGAATGGTAATAACAACTATAATCCTATGAATTGATGTCGAAGTATGGTTTCATAATATACAAGTGTGGAACTGCCCAGTAATACTCACTGGAATCAAACAGTCTGCTAGTTGAGTAAAGTCTAACTTCCTAAGTATGTACTAGACGAAATATTATGTGAAAATCGGTATGTAAAACATATGAATAAGCTAAAATACGAACTTAGAAATAGATGCCGGATGCCGTACAAAATCAAATGATCAAATTTACCCCGGCAATTGTCGGAAAATAAAAATAAATTCCGACTTTGTGGACCACCATTTTTGTTCGGCATCTTTGTCATAGGTACTATTTCAATACTGCTTATCCATTATTCCGCAACGCCGCGGCCGTGAAAAAATCATGGAGACAAGGGGAAAAAATCTATACCTGTACTTATTATTTTATGCTCTTATATCGTTCTAGATAGGTCACCTGGTGGTTCAAATGACCCATAACTTTTTCAACATGGGCCTGTAGTCTAGTAATCTCAGATTTGAATATGGAAAATATCAAAGTTCCCCGGCTTCGCCCGTGGTACATGTTTACGTTTTCTCTACATAAGAACCATCCTCGTACTTCGAGGAATATAATAAAAAAAGAATTATCGAAATCGGTTCAGCCGTTCTCGAGTTATGCGCTTACCAACACATTTTGCGATTCATTTTTATATATAAGAAGATTATTAAAGCCATAAAATGCGCAATGTTTTGTCTGCTGCTGAGAGCGTCGTAAGCTCATCATACATTATGCTTCGAAGCATCCGAGCTTTTCAGTTTTTAATTTATAATTATACTACATAAATTTAATGCGGATTTTTAAGCAAATATTTTTAACAAATAGGGAAAGCGGTAACTCTGAAGTCTTTGTACACTTAATTAATATTACATTTTGTAATGCACGAAGTCAAATGAAATACAAATAGTAGTAATAACAACATGCACTGTTTAAAGTTCGATTAGATGATTAATTTCATATTTTCAAGATTTTAAAGCTAATTTAAATCGCTATAGATACCTCAAAACCAATATATAACATGCAAAACCTCGCAACAGCTAAGACAAGTACAAGACCCCCGAATTTTAAACTATATTACTAGTTTTCTCCCCGCGGTTTCGCCCGCGTTTTCAAAGAAAAACCCGCATATTTGATAAAGTAAGATCTAAGATTACAGGGTCGGGAATTTATCGCGCAAATCCTTGCGGGATAAAAAGTACCCTATGTCACATACTGGGTCTTCAGCTACCTACATAGTAAATTTCATTGAAATCGGTTCAGTAGTATTTTCGTGAACAAACATCCATCCATTCTCACAAACTTTCGCATTTACTCGTATGTATGTATAATATTAGTAGGATTACCGTAATCAATGTATTTTACGAGACTTAACCCTAAAGAGTAGAAAAACGTCTCTAAAAATAACCCAACATTTTATTCACGATTAACTTGTGAGGCTTAGCTTAACAAAGCCACTTTGACTTATATACTTTTGGTATTAGTCATGTAATGGATAGTGGATTTAAAGTTCGTTATTTTAAAGTCGCTTTTAGATTAATGTAGCGTGGTATTACTATTTTGCAGCGCTTTTTCGTTGAACTGATTGTGTGGTGTATGTAATGATAATTATGTATTTTCATACGTAGTAACTAATTACTGTATTAAACAGTCGACAAATATCTAAGGAACACTATTAAAAGTTCTAGGCTTTAGGTTTACTAATGCTAATTTTATACGATACAATAAAACTATGTATTTCTAAAATATCTGACATTAATATTTCGTAGCTAATGTTCATAAAATATGTTCTATTTTGGGCCGATTTTTCAATGCTTGGATAAAACTTATTCGTTGAATCTTAATCTTAATATACTATTATTAAGGCGAAAGTTTGTATGGATGTATGGATGTATGGATGTTTGTTACTCTTTCACGTAAAAACTACTGAACCGATTACAATTAAATTTAGCACACATATAGAGGGTAACTTGGATTAACACATAGGATAGGTTTTATCCCGGAAATCCCACGGGAACGGGAACTATGCGGGTTTTCCTTTGAAAACGCGGGCGAAGCTGCGGGCGGAAATCTAGTAATGTATAAAACTACCATTTTAAAAACGTATTCTAATTGCCCGTATTTGACAGTTTATGTGACATTTTAATATTATCGTGTAATACTTTATTGGACGGATAAGTTTTATACAAGCATTGAAAAATCGGCCCTTAGTATAAAGTACTACTATTTTTGTAGTATTAATTCTCCAGTAAATCCGTTACTCTATCAGATGCCAAATAAAGTAAATACATAAATAATCCATAATTTATCATACAAATAAATCGAATACAACGTTAATATACCGGATCCTATATTTCCCAGCACAAACGACTCCTGACACATAATGTTTTACGTTTTTCGTAAATTATTCCTTTTTATGGATACCTTGTTTTTATTGCGTTTCGTATTATTTTATTACAATGGAGAATTGCTTTGATAGTTCTTTCGGAAGTCTTGTTAGGCTTTTGTATGGGGTATCAAAAGCCTATTATAAACGATTTACCTTTTATTTACTTGTGTAGGTATTCGCATAACTCCATATAATTATTCTAGTTACCTACCATTCCGCGCGTGTTTTTGCTTGTGTGCACTTAACGAAGGCATCTCGTAACAGCTATACATTACTAACATCATCTTTTTGACTCACATCAAGTATATTTTTGGTATCAAAAAGTGGTCTTCTTAACCCGTGACGCGTCCGGCGCTCAGCCGGCACCGATCCCGATAGTGTCAAGGGAGTTCACGAAATCTAGCTTTTTTATGACTACCGAGTTTGAAAATTTTATTTACCCTATTGTTCTATAATTATATGCCATGTATGATATATTTTTGGAAAGAGGAAGAAACTAGTTATAGCATAAAAATGTAATCATGACGATATATTTTTTCTATAAAATTATAAAAAATTGATTTTCTTTTGTTTTAATTTTAATTGCTTACATACTAACACTTACATGATAATGCTGAGTCATCAAATGATCATATTCACGTTTTCATATCACTACACGATTGCCAAATACATTCACTTATATTTTCACACATTTAACACAACGTATTTCACTATGAATAATAACAAATCTCCATTATTCACAAACAAGAAAAAAAGCGCCATTTTGCGTCTTCCGCACTGAAAAGTTGAGACACTTTTTCACTGAGTATTCTTCAAATATCCCTAAAACCAATATCATAAACGTATTCTACGTAAAATTTCCAGTAATATACGTCTCAATTATCACTCATCTAATTATTCCTCTCGGCATAATTCACAATCCAAATATTCGTTGAACAAGACAAATGTCACAAACTATGGCCGATGACGCAACTCAATCAATGATTCACTTTTTTTTTTATTTTGTGGTTTTAGTCTTTATTGCCAGCGTCGGAGTCGTACCGATTCGAATTAAAAATGTATAAGGCATAGACAAATATTTTTTATACTGGAAACATTCACTTGTAAGCAGCTACAGGTGACCTTCAAAGTCATTGGCCGCGTTATGAACAGTCGTTGTTACACAGGACGCTACAGTACAGTTTTAGTTATGAGCAACCGCCTGTTCATAGGACGCGTCACGGGTTAATATTTAAAAATTTCATGAAAATTGATTCAATGGTTTAATCATGAAAGCTTAACAAACAGACAGAATAACTTTCTCACCATTAACTTGGTATTATAACGTCTAAAACATTCGAAAACATTCCAAAACGAAACAACAAACAGCGCAATTTGTACACAAAAGATAAAGATTCACCTAATAATGCAAATTAACTAATTCCTTATCCCGTTACGTAATTTTTATTACGCAAACTCAATTTCGGCAATTGAATAAAGGAAAACGTTTTTGAGGTTAACGTTTTGGCTAATTTTCTTTGAAGGTCTTTTGCAGTTCCTTCTCATCAATATGAGGTTTTCTTGTAAAAATCAGATACTAATAAACCGATTACAACGAAATTTGGTATGTAGGTAGCTGAAGACCCAGAATAAGACAGTGGCTAGTTTTATCCCGGAAATCCTACAGAAACGGGAACTATGCGGGTTTTCCTTTGAAAACGCAGGTGAATCCGCGGGCGGAAATCTAGTTTGTTATAAACATTTGGTTTTTGATTAAGACATTTGTTTCTGACGTGGACATTACCTAATAATGACTAGATGTAATTCAGGAATAATATACCTAGTTTATTCGTTATTAGTCTGATATAACATATTTTGTTTCTGACCTCGATACCGATACCGATACCATATGGTCTGGAATTGATTGAATTTTAATTCAGGATGGATAATGAGATAGCACTTTCAATAATCGATTAAGAAAGTCTTTGAGTTTATCCAATGCAAACAGAGAACTAGTTCTTTCCTATACAATGTTAGTATTAGTTTCGATGAATATGCTTTGTTTGAGTATCATAGCCAAAGTATATAAACTATCTTAACTCTTAATACTATTATAAAGGCGAAAGTTTGTATGGATGTATGGATGTATGGATGTTTGTTACTCTTTCAAGTAAAAACTACTGAACCGATTACAATGAAATTTAGCACACATATAGAGGGTAACTTGGATTAACACATAGGATAGGTTTTATCCCGGAAATCCCACGGGAACGGGAACTATGCGGGTTTTCCTTTGAAAACGCGGGCGAAGTCACGGGCGGAAATCTAGTCAACAATATACCTAGCCACTAGTAATAGATATATTATTATGACGACGACAATATAAGAGAATTGCTACATCTTTCTTATATATAAAAATGAATCGCAAAATGAACGGGTGGACCGATTTCGATAATTATTTTTTTATTATATTCCTTGAAGTACGAGGATGGTTCTTATGTAGAGAAAACGTAAACATGTACCACGGGTGAAGCCGGGGCGGACCGCTAGTCTTATATCTTATATATAAAAATGAATCGCAAAATGTGTTGGTAAGCGCATAACTCGAGAACGGCTGAACCGATTTCGATAATTCTTTTTTTATTATATTCCTTGAAGTACGAGGATGGTTTTTATGTAGAGAAAACGTAAATATGTACCACGGGCGAAGCCGGGGCGGACCGCTAGTTTATATATAAAAATGAATCGCAAATGTGTTGGTAAGCGCATAACTCGAGAACGGCTGAACCGATTTCGATACTTCTTTTTTTATTATATTCCTTGAAGTACGAGGATGGTTCTTATGTAGAGAAAACGTAAACATGTACCACGGGCGAAGCTGGGGCGGACCGCTAGTCTATAATATAAAAATCTTCTTCTTATATATAAAAATGAATCGCAAAATGTGTTGGTAAGCGCATAACTCGAGAACGGCTGAACCGATTTCGATAATTCTTTTTTTATTATATTCCTTGAAGTACGAGGATGGTTCTTATGCAGAGAAAACGTAAACATGTACCACGGGCGAAGCCGGGGCGGACCGCTAGTCTTATATATAAAAATGAATCGCAAAATGTGTTGGTAAGCGCATAACTCGAGAACGGCTGACCGATTTCGATAATTCTTATTTTATTATATTCCTTGAAGTACGAGGATGGTTCTTATGTAGAGAAAACGTAAACATGTACCACGGGCGAAGCCGGGGCGGACCGCTAGTATTATATGTAATCATCAGCTGGATATGTACTATATACATCAATAGATGGATATAACGTTTTAGCATGTTTGTATAGTGTTGATCAGTAACGAGGTCATCTAAGTCTAGACACTAATAATTAAGTAAATAGTTTCTTACAAACAACTTCTTATAATGATGAACTGTTAAAATTATTACGACGAGAAGTTTAGTGGAATTATTAGACTGTCATTCTGCTCATTATTGTCTCTATACAATTAGTTGACAAGCAAACGATAACCCTTTTGATTGAAAGCCGTAATTACCAAAGCAAACGCTAATTACGACTTGATCAAACTCTATTATTATAGTGACCTTGTTTAACAATTACGAACACCTCTTGAATAACCGTCCTGGGAAGTTTCAAACTCGAAATTTGGTTAAGATTTCGCGATTAAAATACTTATTATATTGTAACTTGAAGGCTGTTTTAATAAATGACCGTTCTTAATTTCACTTTTAAAGTATCTCCGTTTCATTAGAAGGGGTTGGATGAAAATGTGGCAATTTTGACTAGTAGATCATAAATCATTTGGGTGTTTAAGAAATTTTGGCTTTTTTTATAATAAGGTGAAATATTTTGGATATTATTATAGCATTACAGTTAATAGTGCTCTTGACCGAATTTCGGCTATAGTGGTCTATCTTGACTAAGACTAGTCAATCTCGCAGCGGAAATTATATTATTATGCACAAATATGAACAAAATACAAACATATACCTTAACTATGATTAAATCAAACAAAATCGCATATTAAACTCTTGGCAAAACAATTATGTTACAACTTACAACTAATGGTAGAATTATTAAGTAAAAATAGTTATCTCAACCTTCGCTTTCTTTAATAATACAAGTCCTAAATATGATGTATGTATAGCTTTGTAACTTCGTATGTACATAGCCTTATTAGTAAAACCAATCCCATTTGAGTGCAGGTGCCATAAACAGCAATTTGGTTATAAGATGCATAGGTACTGCAGTGACGCAGCAAACTTATTCTCATATTATATTGAAACTAGCTGTCCCGGCAAGCGTTGTTCTGCATCTCTTTTCAGATAGGGACATGAAAAATAAATGTTATTCCATTCATCAGAAATCACTTTTGAAAAGTAGGACGTATAGACTACAGGCCCGTGTTGAAAAAATTATGGGTCATTTGACCCACCACCTGACCTATCTAGAATGATATAAGAGCATAAAATAATAAGATTCAGCACTATGACGTCACTTGTAAGCTGTCCACCTGAGTGCAGATGAGAATTCGAAGGTTCAGGTAGAGATTTTCTCCCCTTGTCTCCATGATTTTTGTACGGCGTTGCGGAATAATTGATTAAAAGTAGTATAGAAATAGTA
Source organism: Colias eurytheme (assembly GCF_061535395.1). Lineage (NCBI taxonomy): Eukaryota > Metazoa > Arthropoda > Insecta > Lepidoptera > Pieridae > Colias > Colias eurytheme. Next base: position 3,409,780 of record NC_143001.1, read on the forward strand.
TGACACAGATGCCGTACAAAATTAAATGACCAAATTTACCCCGGCAACTGTCGAAAAATAAAAATAAATTCTGACTTTGTGGACCACCATTTTTGTACGGCATCTGTGTCATACTATTTCTATACTGCTTTTTAGCCATTATTCCGCAACGCCGTACAAAAATCATGGAGACAAGGGGAGAAAATCTCTACCTGAACCTTCGAATTCTCATCTGCACTCAGGTGGACAGCTTACAAGTGACGTCATAGTGCTGAATCTTATTATTTTATGCTCTTATATCATTCTAGATAGGTCAGGTGGTGGGTCAAATTACCCATAATTTTTTCAACATGGGCCTGTAGTCTAGTATATAAAACATTTTGGCATATTTTACCTTCGTAAAATAAAATATTAATATTAAATTGTTTCAAAACTAATAAGTAAAGCAAGATGAGATGATGGAATTACATCTCTCTTTAAATTATCTGAGCTACATCACTGCCTCGTATTATCAAAATCCGTTAAGTCATTTTTGCGCGAAATAGTACCTAACAAACATCTTCACAAGCTGATGTATTTATATTAGTAGGATTTTTCTATCTGTCCTACAAATTCCAACCAAACTGTTTAAAATACTTTAAATGGGTATTATTCTTCTTTTCGTACTCATCTTTCATAAATGCACTATTATCAATGATTTTGTTTTCCTAAACGCTGACTTTTTAATATTGTTGTTAACAAATATTTGCCGTTGCTAATCACTTCAGAATTTTATGTTCGTAAATTTTTTTTGACAGTGAAGGATCGGTCATCTTTTTTATAATTAACGACTTAAACTTTCAATGGTTCCGCTTTGTATCTATTAATAATATTACCCAAAACATTCACAAATTCAAATAATTGAACATCACACGCTAAAATAATAATACAGTGTATAATTCTACATGAAATCAAACAAACTGCGAAACTACAAATCCTAAAGATTCCACAAGAATATAACTTATCTATTATATCAGATCGTATCTAAGAAATTACTCTAGAAAAAGAGAAAGCGAGAGCCTTACTCCATGACGTGACTGTATTGCCATGACGCGGCCTTGAAATTTTACTCTCAACGCGCCTTAAGAAGTTTCACTTTACTACAAATCTTAAAGTTTTCGCGAAACTATAACGTATCAATGATATCAGATACTATCTAACTTTATGTTGAAAAAAAAACCGTATCAAACACAGATGACAATTAATTAATTTCCCTGCCTCAATAAAACGTCACAGTTGCTATCTACTACATCAAAATACGCTTTCAACACCGTAAAGAATCTCAAAAGACATTAAAACTTGCCCGTTATATCCAAAGCCTTAATGGGCGAAAACTTTAACACGCTTTGTAAACCTACTAATTGAGAAGTTTCTGGAAAAAATTTCGAGAAGATTCGAAACAGTATCGTAAAAGGAAATGAAAGGATCGGCGCGAGTTAAAACGAGTTTGTTTTTTGGCAACATCATCCCTGTTATTACATAGTATCTATGATCTTATATTTTGGTTGCGTAATATTCTGGATAGCGGGTTTAACGACTATGGGCGTTGTGATACAGTTTCTTTCACATTGGATTGTGAGAAAAATAGTGTGGATCTTCGACCAATGGTTTGATTATACTATTCCGTATATTATGTTATTATGTTCTGTAGAGACTAGATAAATGACGAACATACATTTCTGGTGGTACTGTCATACGTGGTGGATAATTGGTATTTATTGTTTTAAACGAAACGAAAACGTCATCAAGAGAAAATTCCTACAAACGATCATACTATATTAATACAATAGCCTACTTACAAATACGTGTCTGAATATTATAATATCTAGGAGGCTAGAGCGTGACGTATACAACTTTTTACCGCGGTGAACTTTTTACATTCCTATGGGAATTTGATTATTGATATAGATTAAATTTTCCTTTCAGACAATGCATCGAACGCAGTTATATATCGAATGGATGAGACGGGGCTAGCATGGCGCTGATAAAGAGAGAGATGCCCGCTCACGTCATCAGCCGCCTCAAGATTAGTGTCCTCATCATCATTGTGACGCTCCTGGGACTTAATAAAAGCCAAGGTAAGAACTCAAAATTAGCTAAGTTGTTTCTAGGGCATTGCTGCCTTAAATAAATATTTTTTTAGTTATATTAAGTCGAACTCAAACTTATGAAATTTTAAATAGTGCATAGCATGGTCTGAAAACAATAGCATAACTTTTTTTATGGTTTAAATAATGTAAATCATAAACAAGTGATGCTCTCTTTTGATTGTAAACGGCCACATTCGTATTCATCTTTAAAACTTACAAGTTTTAATCCAAGGTAATAATCAGGAAAAGTATTTTTTTACAATAAAACTTTATTTAAATAATGTTCGTGCAATCTTTTTTACGGCACTTTTTTCTTTGAAGAAGAAATATCTCGTAGGAGAGATATTTATAAAGCATTCCTCATGTATTTTTATAGAACTGAGGGCAAAATGGTTTCATACATCTATAAGTAACATTATTGGAATATCATTGTATGAAAAAACTTCTTTAGCTCTTAAATTTTATTTATTACGATATTTAAGAATATTTTATACGCTTTTAAAGGAATTAAGGACTTTAAATAAGTGGTTATTAAAAAGAGACCTAATCCGCTGAAAATAAATGTGTATGTATCATACAAATATACCTAATATTATATTGATTATATTCTAGCAAAAGTTCTGCGAAACGATTTGACCAAATTTTATGAAGTTTTTTCTGTATATTATTCGGCAGTTCTGAGAATAGCAATGTATATTTGATACCGCTAGGCATAAAAACGTTTAGGTCAACATCACAAAGTTAATAATATTTCAAACAAATATTGACATTTCTAAACGTCCATACATTCAATTTATACGTGTTTATTTACGTTCACTAATTCCTTGAAACCTTGTTTAGTTTATAAACTAATACTACGATAGATAAATATGCTTATTTGTAAATGTTAGCCAATTCCTTGAATCTGTCAGTGATCTGTTTCTGATCTTTCTGACTCGGAACTGTTTATTTTATTTGACAGAAAACTGCTATAAATCGAGACATATTATTAGATTTTATATTTTCAATGTCTAAACTTACATCACCTATGTATAAATGTAATTCAATACTTTGTAATTTTACAGTGATATGTTTATTTTTCATAGGTATCAATAAATTTTAACCAATTCTTTGAAACTTCTCACTGACCTACTTATTTTATTTGACCGACAAATTCTATAAATCAACACATATTAAACCGAATTACCGATTGTAATTACTTTAATTAACATCACTATAAATATTTAATTACCGACAAATTCTATTGACATAAATCAACACATGATATCATGGTGACGCGGTTGGCGCAGTGGTAAAGTAACTGCCTACTGAGCCGACGGTCCCGGGTTCGATCCCTGGTCAGGGCAAATATTTGTGTGATGAACTCAATTATTTGTTCTTGGGTCTGGGTGTTACTATCTATATATGTATTTATAATATTATATTTATCGTCGCCTAGTACCCACAACACAAGCCTTAATTGAGCTTACTGTGGGACTAGGTTGATTTGTGTAATAATGTCCTATAATATTTATTTATTTATTTATAATTATTAAACCGAAAACTTACACTATTACTTGTGGATTAAAGTAGCATACGAATCTATAAATTATAGACCTTGTTTATTTGACCGACAAATTCCATAAATCATCATCATCAATACAATAATATATAAAACCGAAAACTTACATCACTTAGAAATGAACATGCGTGTATACTTATCTATTAATTATAGCCAGTTCCTTGAAGCATCTCACTGATCTTATTCTATCTGACCGACAAATTCTATAAATCAACACAATATATTAAACCGACCCTGCGATTGTCACTACCGTACGTTGTACCTATTCAATTTGGATCCCTTTTCGGACCCTGATCGTGTTTGTGACGCTGACCTTTAGCAATTTGGGTACCAATTTATATAGGGCTAATTACATGGTTTCGACAGGTATTGGTTATCTTGGGTTATGTAATAGGAAAGTTCAAAAGTGTCTTGGTTGAATTTCTGGGTTGTATATGCCTATTTAAATATAGATGTTAGTGGGTTGTATTATGTTTGTTTATGTCTGTGCGTAGTTAAATATAGACGTTAGTTGTTAGTAGGACTTCACTTATATTGTTTTTATTTAATTTGTGTGAAATTTCAATTTTCTGTCAAATTAAATATATTATTACCACGGGGAAAATTGTGATCATACAACGGCCTAATTCGTGTATTAAACCGATTCAATACATAGGTATTATTTTACGTATATAATCATTTCAAAGCTAATACGTTTGTACATACTTATTTTATGTACATGTTGATACATAATATGTATAACACGTATTAAACTTGTATCTACAGGAGATTACAAATTCGATTGGAAATTATATTAACTTTGCTACGCGAATTTCGCACTAACCGAAAAAGAAATTAACTCCAAATTAGCATCGCAAAAGAAGCCTTTAATTAAATCTACTTTTACATCTATATAATTGCTACGTGTTTAGTAGATTCAGGCGGGTTACGTCTTATAGCAGTAGGTACTATTTCCAGAGTAGGAAAGTGATGGGGCTATACGACTTATATAGCGCTGTCCCTTTTCCACGCTGGAATTAATACTGTTGTAAGATATAATGGTATAGAGGCGTTAGTATTCCAAGGTGTTGATTGGGTGCTATTCAGATATTGCAACGTTCAATTACTAAATTCCATTTGGAGAATTCGTTATGGCTGATTTTCTCGATGCATCAAAAGGTTTTTCGGTGATGAATGAAAATTTGTGCTTTTGACAGCTCGTGGTATATTTTTCTGGAGAAAAAAATTGGTTGAGTTTTTAAATTGAATATCAGAAAATTTCTGTTAAATTCAAAATGACAGCAAGTAATATATGTAATATATGTAATTTTGCCCATCAACTATTTGCTTAGAAGTTCGTAAAAAGCGCAATTCATTTCCATTTAGTGTTTATTTAAAATCAATTTTCATCAAGACTTTAGTAGTTTATACTCGATGTTTATAAAAATTGACGGAATTTATCTAAATTACTAAAATATATAAATTAAATTTGCTATTGATATCTCGAGAACAGCTGAAGCGATTTGGTTAATATTATTAATTTATAATATTCCTTTAAGTACCAGGATGGTTCTTATGGAGAGAAAATGTATTTACATGTACCACGGGTGAAGCCGGGGCGGACCGGCTAATAGTCATAAAACATTTTCTAAACTACAAAATCCAGTACCTAAATACAGACAATTATTACGCAGGAACGCACTAAAAATACTATCAAGCGTTGCACACCACAATAACGCTATCAAAACTCATGAACCGAAATGAACAATCAAAATTATCTAGCCAAAACATTGATTTGCTAAACAAACACCATTATTCTAATTGCGATCACATAACTTCAATTAGTGCTGGCATCGGTTCAGGAATAGGCAATTACGATCTTTTTACGACCACATCCACTTAACTGCAAATGCGAAATACTTGAATATTAGTTAGCAGTGATATAGCTTGTCTGCTTTAGAATACATTATACTCAGGGCTTAAGTAGCAGCCTATAAATGTGCTATTTAGTACCGAGATACTCTGCCAAATTTCGCCGAATTTATATGTCAACCCTACTGTTTCGTAATACTTTGAAATTTGAATGTAGACTTGCAAATTTAATGATAGTTAGAGAATGAAGGAAATCACGACGGAATAAAGTAATAATATTTCTTTATTACTCGTGTTATTTCTCTTGAGAAAAAATAAATACGTGACCGGTATAAATAAGGTGGGCAATAATTGTCTTGAACCCGTTTTCTTTCTATAACTTATTCGGGAAAGACCGTCAGCAAGGGAATCCATATTTATTATTTATATTAAAACGCTTATGTCTGTTTATATATCTGTGTAATATTCTTTCACGGATGTGGTTTAATCGTAACGATTTGGATAAATATAGATGAACTTCATTTTACGTGGCAGAACTAATACAATTATACATAATATGTATATAGTTTTTAATTAAGTTACATATAAGACTAGCTGCGCTCCGTGGTTTCACCCGTGTGGCTCCGCTCCTGTTGGTCTTATAGCGTAATGATAGCCTATAGCCTTCCTCGATAAATGGGCTATCCAACACCGAAAGAATTTTTCAAATCGGACCAGTAGTTCTTGAGATTAGCGCGTTCAAAAAACTCGAGATTTTCCAGCCTACTTGACCTACGATACACATTGATTTCTTCATTACACTAATCAAAACCTACAAAATGAAATTGTAGGTTGACAAAACATAACAGTTTCAGTATTAACGTTTTTATTTATAAATAAGAAAGATAATTAGCATTTCGCCAGATAAATGAAACTGGCACTGCAGTAACGCAGACAGAGTTTTGGATGAACTTACGTAAAAGCGTCAACATCGGCGCAATAAACTTTGCTGATTAAATTTTACGCGTGTTGAATGTGATTATGTAATCTGAAATTATGTAGGACTTTTGTGAAGTAAAATTATATTTAGATTATGAGTATGGGCAATTGACAGCAAGTTTTACAGACTTTCAAGGAGTTTAGGGTGTGGGCAGATTTTATATACAGGTACTATGTCCTGCTAGATTATGACTTGGAGTTTTTTTATCTATTTATCTGTATAAACATAAATCTGTGAGTCTGCAGAAACATAAAAATATAATATAGATATAAAAACTGGGATGGAACTGGCATCGAAGGTCTGAACATAATGTTGTAGGTTCCTGTTTCTTGAAAAATATAATTTTTTTTATTATTATTTTATTTATTAATATTTTGTGACACAATAAAAATTAATATGGATTTGCACTAAAGCAAATGATAGGAAATAAATCTATCAAGGCTCTGTATTACTTATAAATGTAAACATCAAATTAGAATTCCTTTTATTCCATTAGCAACCATTGAGCGCGCTGCAATTCATTTAGACATTGCAATATTGCGTCTAGAATGGCTGGCTTATTTGGTTCTGTTGTGCCGCATTAGAATAGTTTGTATCTAATGTTTATATGTCTTTGTATATAATTTACTATACTTTAGCAGACTGTGATATGAGGCAGTTAATTAAATTGACTTACTTTACATCAGTATAGCTCCATGATCTATCCCTGTATCAAATTTCACATAGTTCCGAACAGCCTTTTTGGCGTGACAGAGTCTAAAACATACATACATATGGGCGGCGCACTTAGCTTACCACCAGGCAAGGCGTCGTCTCGTTTGCCTTCTCATGTCATAAAAAAAATATATATATAACTTTCGCGTTTATAATATAAGTAGGATAAGGAAATTAGGTCCATGTATTTCTCTGAAACTATCGAATGGTATCTAATCTATTTCCCTAAATTTCAATATAATAAAAAGCACAAATTTCATTAAATTAGTTTTAATAATTAAGAATTAAGATCCTTGCATCTATTACGTAATTCATTATATTATTATTAAATAATATTATAGCATTAGGTATTTTATAATATCTGGCACAAAACCTTCCTTGTTCAAATTAGTCTTTTAATTTATTAGTGTTTAAATAAAAGATACAAAGTACAGAGAATAAAGGCTAAATAGAGTTCTCTGTAAACTTAAGCCTGAAGTTCTCGAATAATCTAGACGATTGTGGTTCAAACATCGTTTGGACTTCGCTCATTGGCTTGTTGACCGAACTGTGAAAACTGGCCTTTAGACACAGTAAGAAAACAATTGCGAACACTCACAAACAGAATAACTTTTGAAATAAATAAAATAAGGCAAAAGTTTTCTAGTTTTAGATAAAGTGTCCGATATAGACTAGCCTTATTTCTCTTTGGTTTATTAAATGTTTTCTGTAAAAGAAGATTGATATCGATTGCACAAATGTAGCGATTTCATGTATTTTTCGTGTTCCAAATCACAAAAGAACAAAAATCGGTTAAGCAAGTCGGACTCGCGTATCAAAGGTTTACCGATTCGCACTTGGCCGCTTTTATATTGTTTAAAGTTAATATGTAACAAACTTCTAACTATAATGAGAAGCTAAATATAGCTTTAGCCTCATTAAACAAGCGGTAACAAACTCATTTTTGATATCTCGATTATTCTGCTTAATCAATGCACGCAACAACTATTCTGATTTCTAATGAACTGCCATTGTTCAAACAACGAACGTTCGTAATGAAACCTCTCTTTTCACTAAACATGCTTTATTTTGCCAGAATGTTCTATGAACTATTGATTTTATTGTTTGCAGTCATTCGATATAGTAGTGCTTACAGGAATGCAATTCCTCATTGTACCACTATAATGGAATGGGCTCAAGTGTCTAATTGCTTCGATTTGTGAGAAGCCTTTGTAAGTGTTCTAGGATATATTTTCTTTGTGTTTTCATCGTATGTTTGGTTGCTCTGTATTACAGGAACGATAAAGTGTTGGAGCAATGTTGTAGAACTCGTTTTATCGAAAATAATTATATAATAATCAGTTTTTAAGCAGTTCTGTATCATCATCGTAATAATATTGTACAATGTAAAGGAATCTTGACTATTATAAATTATCTTTCTAGTATTCGAGTACCTGTTTTTGATTTCGAGTTTGGGGGTTTACATAGGGTTGCCAACTTTTTTTACAAGAAATAAAGTATATTCAGGTCTATGAAGATTATTAAACAGTATTTTAGCAAAACAAACAGTATTTATTGTAGTGTGTGCCCTTTGACTAAATAAAAAAAAATTGTGAACGTCTAAATGTAACACATAATAAATACCTAATGTGTCTGCATTTTGATGCTGAAAACAGTATTTTGTATACTTTTTTTTTGTTAAACAGTATAAAGTATAATTTAGTGAAAAACAGTAGAATACTGTTTAAAACAGTATAGTTGGCAACCCTAGGTTACAGCATGTGCCTACTATATTTAATTTAACACCTTATTATTTATATTATCTGTATATGTATATTGTATAATCCAATAACAAAATTTACATATCCTATTTGATTTTGGTCAAAACTTTGACGGAATCCATACTAATATTATAAATGCGAAAGTAACTCTGTCTGTCTGTCTGTCTCTCAATCACGCCTAACTACTGAACCAATTTGCATGAAATTTGGTGTAGAGATATTTGGATGCCCGAGAAAGGACATAGGATAGGTTTTATCCCGGAAATCCTACGGGAACGGGTTTTTGTTTGAAAACGCGGGCGAAGCCGCGGGCGGAAAGCTAGTATACAATAAAGCTGATAAAAAGTGGATTATTCGAAAACGCACTTTGGCTTCGTGTTAACAGTTTTAGTAAAAACTATTTCGTTATATCTATTACTCATCTTCTCTATAGAAAAAAATCTGAACATCATTTGTATGAAGGAAATTTCCATCTAACTTCAACAAAAATGCTACTCTAATTATATTCCCAAATAAGCATGTATAATATTAGATATATCTAATACTAGCGGTCCACCCCGGCTTCGCCCGTGGTACATGTTTACGTTTTCTCTACATAAGAACCATCCTCGTACTTCAAGGAATATAATAAAAAAAGAATTATCGAAATCGGTTCAGCCGTTTTCGAGTTATGCGCCTACCAACACATTTTGCGATTCATTTTTATATATAAGATAAACATATTTTTATTAATTTCTACATAGTCGTTATGAAACAGAGCCATTATTATGATAAAATTACTTATATAATTAATCCGAAAACATAAAGCTAACTAAGAGGAAAATAGGTTGGATTAAAATCTACTTTTGGATTATCAAATAACAATTTTCTCTACTTTTTTCAACTAATTTATGATTTCATATCATTTTTTTATTTATTATATTATATTATATATATAGGTAAGCGTTCTACTTCTAATGAAATATTAATTATACGAAGAAAAAAAACAAATATGGTTACAAATATTACTTACTAGGATTCCGCCCGCGGCGTCGCCCGCACAGTCAAAGAAAACCCCGCATAGTTCGCGTTCCCGTGGGATTTCCGGGATAAAACCTATCCTATGTCCTTTCCCGGGTATCAAAATATCTCTATACCAAATTTAATGCAAATTGGTTCAGTAGTTAAGGCGTGATCGAGTAACAGACAGACAGACAGAGTTACTTTCGCATTTATAATATTAGTATGGATGGTTAGAAATCTCACAGTTACATAAATAGACAATAGACATTTTGACACAGAATACTCAATAGTAGCTAACGCTTAATTTGATAAAACTACAAGATTATTATTCTTTTTGAATAATTTGCTTGATAGAAACGACAAGACATTTTACAACAGCTAGAATGCTACACCAAGTTACATATGCAATTTTATTTTTGTTTTCTTGGTCAACAAGTAATTAGTATTTAATAAGAGTTAATGTAGATTACTTTTCAATTTTGTCACGGTGATAAGTCGCCTTCTACACTGTGTCTTCAAATGTTTAATTTTATACTCTGTCCATTATATTATTTGCTTTTTGACAGCTTCACGCCTATGTAGGATTGTATTGTCTATGTTAAAGTGTCATACAAATAATTATCGTACTTCATGGACAGGTCCCGCCCACTTAGTGATGTCTACACGGAATTATTCAATGATGGGTCGATAGATTATAATAATCGATAGAAATACTCTGTAAAATATATTCGATACAGAAAAACTCTTCTATGAAGTTATATAATTTAAACGTAAAGACAACCAAATTGTTAGATAGAAACCAATAAATAATAAAATATTAGTTTAGTTTAGTTTTAACATACAATGCATAGATATGTGGTCTTATTATTACATATCTTATTAGTACGTTTACGTTGTAATTATTATTTACGTACCTGATTCGATTTATGATAATATTTTGAATTTATAATTGAAATGGTATCACAATCGATAATCTTTTGAACATCACTTCTGGTATCACCCGTCGAGCTGTCAAAAAGCAATTCTTATAGTGGACAGACTATAAATTAAATATTCCTATGTCAATCTAAGCGAAAGCCGAAAAATCGACTTGTATTGAATATTAATATGGAGTAGATGAAAAGGAACAAAATAAATTTATTATTTTGTTTCAACTTTAATACGAGTTCATTAGCGAGATATAAATGGAAAAGAGGAACTTTAAAATAAATAAAAATCACGAACATAAGCTTCTATTTTACATGCAATAAAGCTTAGCGCACACTATTGGAAAACGATTTTTGTTTTGCTTTGTCCAAATGGAATGCAAATAGTGATATTTGTTGACGTTTTTAATTTTACGTATTTAGTTTTCATGGCCTTGTAATATCAAAATAGTTAGCTGTGTTTATAATTATCTTAATGTTTCTTCTCCTTATATAATTAATTTAGCATAATTAATTAACTATAAATCGTGTTATTTGAACTAAAATTGATAAAAAAAAATCACTACAGCCCTTGCTTCTAATTACACGAAATTGGTAACTTCAGTAAATTATTCAATTTTCAAGCTATTATTTTTTTAAACAAGCTTTCAGGCACCAGCATTAAAATAAAAGAAGAATTATCATAATCAGTTAATACCACATCGAGCACTGAGGTAGCATTACTAAAAAAAACACGAATTGACAACCTCCTCCTTGTCTAAAAGTCGGTTTAAAAACATATTCAACTGATTTAAACAATTGTACCCAAGCGATACCTTCCTATAGTAGGTACACACACAAAAGATCATTTCCAAATGATTCTTAAGAAACAAAGGGAATAACTACGCAGATGTTATTAATGTGTTTCGTTAATGAAACACGGATCAAATTTATTCTGGAAACGTCTAGAATAAACGTGTTTTGTTTTACTATTTTCACGCAACTTGTTGTAGGAATTAATTCTTTATTTCTTGTTGTATTTCTTGATTGCTAGGTTGTGTTTTTTTTTTGTACTTTTATTTCTTGAAGGGTAAATTATGGCTAGAGGCGAAACCAGTGTTTCTGACGTTAAGTTTAACTCTAGTTTGAACATCATGAATAGTTAATTAATAGTCCTATCTCTAGGTATTATATAATTTAATAGCTGTTTCTCGTGGTTTTAATCGCATTGCTCTACTCAAATTGGTCGTAGCGTGATGAGATAGCCGATAAGAAATTGTTTTTCATATCAGACCAGTAGTTCCTGATATTAGTGCGTTCGAGCAAACAAACAAACAAACTCTTCAGCTTAACAATATAACTATAGATACCTACATAAAAAATAGCAGTAGTATTAACAGCAGAAAAACGAAATATGTACTGTTAATTGCGTCCACTAAGCCTAGGACGAGAGATTATAACCCGTCCTAATGATAAAACAATATTATTTCAGGCTTATTTTATTACTTTTTGCCATAAAGATGCTAACGACCATACGATATGAGTAAATTATACTTGATAAAAGGTTTAATTGAAAACGGGCAACGCATATGGTTTAACCTAATTTTGTTTATTTTAATTTTGTCACAAGATAAAAAGGTCGTACGCTGTGTTATCAAAAGTTTCACACGAAATAAACATTTTTTATCCATTTTATTATTATTGCTATAAGTAATAACATTATAAGATGAAACAAATCTCACTTTAAGTATGTAACGAAATAAATAACAATTTGTATATTTTTCTCGAAGCAAAGTGCCATGGTCGAGTAGATACTACACTACACAGTTATATTAATCGAGTTTAATTTTTTACCAGTATTCACTATGTAACATAGATCTATATTTTAAATTTTATCGCGAGTCAACTCGAGCAGATTCCATACAAGGATTTAAATAAATAAATATGTCAGGAAAATTTTCAGACACGGCACGATCGGATCCCATACTAAGCTTTCGTTCGTGTTATGGAAACCAGATGGCTGATACATACATATATACATATATATTTTAAATAAATACTTATATTATATCTTTCTTCTTTTTATATATAAAAATGAATCGCAAAATGTGTTGGTAAGCGCATAACTCGAGAACGGCTGAACCGATTTCGATAATTCTTTTTTTATTATATTCCTTGAAGTACGAGGATGGTTTTTATGTAGAGAAAACGTAAATATGTACCACGGGCGAAGCCGGGGCGGACCGCTAGTTAACAATAAACATCCAATATTTTCAAGTGATATCTACACAAGAAAATGAGACCACTAATAAAAACAATTTAATCTGCAATAACATCGTTATTTGCTACGCAAAAATTAGAATCGTTGGCTCTATTTGCATACTAATTCTTTGTTTTAATACACTAGACGATGTAAAGTCGACGATATGGCTGCTAATTTCAAAACTTGGAGGTTTAATTTTGTTGTATTGTTGGGAAAGCTTTGTTATTTTAACTAAGTGTTTGTATTAAGGCAATTGGAATTTCGGAATTGAAGCGAGATTGTGTTATGCATGTAGCACACTTGTATATTGTACGTATATGCATTATTGAATATTGTGCATGTGTGAGTAGAATAGTAATATGGACCGTGTTGCATAATGGATAGCGTTGGCCCAACAAATGATCGTCAATGTTTGCCACGACCACATACGTTTAGGCCGTATACACTATCGTGATTGCCTCTACTCGCCCAACGCTGCCCATTGTGAAGAGGGTCTATTAGGTACGTCACGAATCTAACTCACACATAGACGTTATTATAGCATTGTGTATGTGTGATAATAAACCAGAGAAAATTATGCAGCTGAAAATATAGTCATATCATATTATTATTTTATTCAAACTTCCTTTTTGAGGTTATGAAAATTAAATCACCGAAAAAATAATATTATATTTTAGTAACAGTTATTGACACTGTTTTACAAAAAAAAATTCAGGGCCAAAACACTATGCTGTATTGCATTGGCCCGTAATATGTATTGACCTATATTTAAGCTAGCCTTGAAGGGGTTGTAGTAAAAATCATTTCTAACAATGTTCTGTTTATTTATCCCTTTACAAATACTAGCTAGAGAAAGTGGCTTTCCTTCTTCGGTATCCACCGCATATATTTGCTTATCTAGACTAAAATCTAACTCTATACCAAACTTCATACAAATCGTTTAAAAGTTTTTGGCGTGATACAGTAACAAACATACATCTTTGCATGTTTATAAACTACATAACTGATAAATACGTATAGATTATCAACGCGATTATAATATTAATATTAACAATCTTAAAATCCCAATCAAAATATAATATATTGTTATAGATATCAATAAAGCTTTGTTAGCACTACAAAGTTTCCCAATTTTGGGGGAAAATCCAATACTTAATATTTATAATTGAGTTTCCCTTAATTAAGCTAGTTTTATTTGAGTACGTCTTTACCCGCTCACTTTAATCGTAGTTCATTACCGCATCATATTGTTATGATTGAACAATTTTGTTTAGATAAATTTGAACTCTGTTTACTAATAAATGAGGTTTAATTTAGCTTAAATTCTCATGATAAATAATTTTATGTAGCAGTATTATGTTACTTAATATGATTATTCTGTTGGAAATGAGAATGAATCTCTGTAGGTATAATAATACTTATAAACATACATGAATATGAGTTAAATGTTAAAATTTTATGAAAGCTATGTAAATAAAAACCTATTAAGTAAAACGCTCCGGTATATTTAGTTAAAACTTGATATTTTTGTAAACCTTCCTATGTTTTCTCTGTAAAGTGATAGACAAAAATGAGTAAGTAGGTACCAATTTATCTTTTTAAAATTAGCAGATACTGCATCGACAAACATATACACACATTTTACAATAAACACGAATACATAACTATATTTGTGCTTGATGTCTTTTTATAAACGGTAAATAACCTGAAACAAAAATCGCTTTATATATTTTATTGTGTAATAAAGATTATTATATTATGTGTTAATAAATTTTTATGTAATAGTTACAGTAACAATAATATTACGTATGCCTAATACGAGTAACACAATACATAATATACGTTTTGTTGTGTCATTTGTACACTAATAATCTTCTTATATATAAAAATGAATCGCAAAATGTGTTGGTAAGCGCATAACTCGAGAACGGCTGAACCGATTTCGATAATTCTTTTTTTATTATATTCCTTGAAGTTCGAGGATGGTTCTTATGTAGAGAAAACGTAAATATGTACCACGGGCGAAGCCGGGGCGGACCGCTAGTATAATATAAAACCTGGTTTTAATACAAACATTACAACTTAATCAAAACTTCTCGTGAAATCTCTCACATTTTCTTATATTCACCGCTATGAATATGCTGAAATTCAGGAGTGGTTTCTAAATGAAGATTTATTAACATTAAACATAAGGGAAGCATAAAAGTAATGTAACCTAATGTGTTGTAACTATAGTAATTTCAAACAACAGCTTTTTGTAGAAACAAACGTTATTCAACACAATATGTTGTGTATTTTTGTTAACTTTACATGTTGTTTACCGTCATTATTTCAAGAAGCTTCGCATACTACGGCGATACTGCGTATCGCCTCTTACGAATTTCTGTACCTTAGAAAATTAGGTAATTTTGAGCAACAGGTATATGTACTTATTCATTTATTACTAATTATTATTAAAAACGATTCGACTGCTGATATAGAAATTCGGTTTAAAGTGTCGCTTATGTAAGTTTGAATCCCGCCTCAGTATCAAAGACAGATCAATAATTTTTATAAACATTACAAAAACATAATCACTTAAAAGTGAAAACATCTCAAAGAATGTTCTGTTCTCTTATAATAATACTATCATCTACCGTACTTACATTACTGCCACAGAAGTCAATAAACCCATCATGTATCAGCATGTTTTACAACAAACAAACAACATGAACTATTTATTTGTTTAACAACATAAACTAGTTGGTCGAGCGCCACCTGAGACCAAGTCGTATGCTACAATATCTAATTTAAGTTTGTTAAAATCGTATCAAGATTGTGCAAACCATTTACGAACGTTTATCTATTAATTGAAGTTATATTACTGCACTTTTAGTTGTTTAATTAATAACTAATATTTGTTGTCATGTTATACAGCTACATTTCAGAAGGTTATAGGTGTAAAGCAAATCATCTCATTCGTGATTTTTCCTCAGCACAGAGTACGCTTAACACACAAGAACCTACATAAACTATTGTTTAATTAAATAGCTATTGCTATAAGCCTCGGATCATCCGTACAGAACTTGACATTGGCAGAATCCGTCCTCACTGGGATCGGGTATTGCCATTTAAGAAAGAAACGTGATAATTTGATGACTTATTTCGATAAAAAAAAACTAAATGTAGAGATGATTCATTGAAACCGGTTTTATTTAATCAAATACAGCGTCAATACAATTTTAAACGCTATATGTATAATAATAAATATTCTGTATTAAATATGGGATAATAAATTAACAAGATTTTACATAAATAGTTCCATATCGCTTCTCAACAGACTCACTCATTCAAGTTGAAAGCGCCTTAAGAAGATTAATTATTTCACGAGAGCGTATCGATTAAAAAAACTTTCCTCATTGCGCAGAAAACTTTAGTCTTTAATATTTATAGCTGAGCATTTTTTTCTTTATTTATTGCTCAGAATTTTGAAATTGTAAGCCTTTGTAAGGGATTCTTAAAGTATTCCTGAACTAGCTTTTCTTAGCTGTCTTTCATTAATGTTAATTATGAAAAATATAAAAGTTTGCATCTTTCTTAATGAATTTCTTTGAACTTTATAATTATTGTATGCATTTTTCATAGAAACATACTTATATACTTATATTACAAGGTATAGTTTGCTACGCAAGTACTACGCACACTCTACGAAATTGCTACGCGTAGTGTATTCATGGTCTACGATTAGGCTACGATGGCCTACGCAGATGGACACAGACAATTAGCCGTGCAACTTGACACGAGTTTTTATGGATTATGTATGGGATAAGAAAATAGACTGAGCAGTAATTGTATTTCATGGTAATTGAGGTTCTGTTGTCATTTTTGTTTCATAACGTTCTAGTAAATAGTATATTAATCAATTCAGGTTGTATGTAAATAAAACTGCTAACGAAAAACTATTCCCACATCACAAAACATCAACTAGAAAGATAATAGTGCTGGTCTTTCTAGTTCTTATATTTTAGCGTAATTTTTATAAAAAGAAAATTGCAGAAATCTATCCCAAAATCGTCAAATATACAAAATTTTAATACACAAAATCACGATACCTTCATCGTTTCGTAATTAAAAACTAATTTTCAGTCAATGAAAAGAACTGCAAAATATAATTACCCTACTATTACAATGACGATTCTATTATACAGTTTGAAAGCGGTTGAGGGTCCAGTTAGCACCTTTGTAAGAAGGAAGTTTGAATGCCCTTTACAACCCCTTCAGCTTTTCAAGCGCTGTAACTCGTTTAAGCACTATTTGATGAATAATTTGGTATTTTCATGTTTGGTATAGATGAATTTAGATGAACAATAGATTGCTTTATTCATACGAAGTGTAAGAAGGGCTTACGTATTCATGAGACTGTTTAAATGGCATAGTTTACATAATTAATTATAATAAAGTGTTAATTATTATTTTTTTTTATAATTAAGTCTTGTACACTTACAGGGTACGCAAAATAAAAATTGAACAGTCTTTCTATTATTTCCTAACAATTTTTTTTTAATCCTTATTTTTTATATAAAAGACCTATCAATAATATAGAGATTTCTGACTTCTATTTGTCCGAGTAATATTTGGAGTGGCTGAAATGGGCCTTTACCTTTAATATTTAAGAGTTTGTAGTTCAACATGTAAGGTACATTTTGTTTGATACGTTTACATTGTAATACAAATTAAATTCAGCATCAAAAGTTATTTCATTGTATCACACGCAAGTTACCAATTAGGATTCATTAATCTTATTTACAATCTATATAATTAGGTCAATTTATATTTCCTAAAAAGGTCACAAAAGAAGTAAATAATAAATCTAAAAGTGATAAAATTAGAAACAGAGCTCAAACATCCAAGATAAGCTGACTTCAAGATTTCTCGTTATTAACCAAGTTAAACCAGAAGCCTCACAGCTACTTGACCCAGCTAAGCCTCTTACAGGTTTAAATTTATTTTCAACCTGTACAAGAAAATGTGTTAATATTTTATCATTTGAACGTATGCATGTAATTGACATAGATTGCTATAAAGGGAACTATTTATAAAAATTTTTATCATAAAACTTATTGCATTTATTCTATTAAGGTTATAGCATTCAAAATAGTGATTCGTAAATTTACGTGTAATTTTGAATATTTAATTTCAAAAATAAATTACCGGCACATTGATCTTACTTTTGTATTATTAAAGAAGTAAATTAATGTACATGATTTTCTCTAAATATTTTACAAAGAAGTAATAAATCATTTTATCGCATTATAATATTATTATCATTCTTATTTATAACAATAAATATTCACACACATGTACCAAAATAGTAACGAATTCAAGAAATGCTATTTCGAGAAAGCCTCGAATGAATTGTTTTCACAAATATTAAAGAAATGGGGTTAAGAAAATTATATTTCACAACACAAAAAGTACAATACTAGAAGAGCCGGTAGCATTCAGTGGAGTGAATCTCAGTACTGCAGATGCATTAAAAGATTGTACTTATCGTAATTTCATTATTCTTTGTCTTTTTACGACGAAGGAGGGTTTTTTGAGTGTATGTATATTTCTTTGGCACGCCCTACAGCCTAAACCGTTTTTGATTTATAAGACATCGTTGCAATCATTAGATTTGTGATAGTGACATAGGCTACATAAATTATTAGCAGTCGAGATTTTTGTTTTCATAACAAGAAACATTATTGTTTAATCGTTGATTAAGGGATAGCATGACGCCATAATATCTCGCGAGTTTGTAAACTGTCGAAAAATTGCGAACTATACCAAACCATTTACAATTTAATACTTTTCTTTTTTGTTAGTTAATCTGTCCTCAACAAACTGCAGATTAAGAAAGCACTGTTATATTACAAAGCATAATTTAATCGTGCACGTGTAAACTTTAACTGGGTCTTTTAATAATGGTGTCACACAATTTATAAGAAGACAAAACAGCTTGAAAAAATACAACTCATTTTGAACTAGATCTAGATACTATCTATTTATCTTGATTTTAGCTTTATCATGTTAATGCAATATGTACGTATAATAAACATGGTAGAATTTTGTAATAGAAATAATACTCAAATGGAGATATAAAATTATACTGGAATGTAATTTGTAAACTAGAGGTAAAATTAGAATAATAATTAAAATAATTATAGCTTTTACATAAAAAAAGATATATTTTCCCTAAATTAATAATTACTAATAATACTTTCCCTGTTTATTTTGAATAAACAATACACTATCCCCTGAATGTGATACTACACTTCTGAAAAATAGCATAGGTGTAACAAAAATGTGTAAAAAATTCCATGCTTTAACTGATCAAAACATTTCCAAAAATTTTTCAATCGAATAGTTACTCCTATCGATATTTATATATATATTTAATTTAAACATTTAAATCTCCGATATATAAAAGTCATTTTTTCGGTTAAAATAAGTATATAATCGATAATCTTGTCTGAAACCCGTCTTGTCTCACGTGAATAAACAGAAAGTTGTAAGAGGCACTCGTGCCATTTTGTCACAAAGAAATTCCTTTCTGAAGTATTAAATTTATATTTGAAGAGATATTATAAGATATCAGTACTAGCTTTTGGTTTTGAGACAATAAGTAGCCTAGCTACGCTATCTCTACATAAAAATATCTATTCTAATATTATAAAGCTGTAGAGTTTGTTTGTTTGTTTGAACGCGTTAATCTCAAGAACTACAAGTCCGATTTTAAACATTTTTTCAGTCCATTTATCGAGGAAGGCTATAGGCTATATTATATCATCACGCTAAGACCAACATGAACGGAGCAATGTGGGTGAAACCGCATAGCACAGCTAGTATAGTTTATATTGCTATTTGTGTTTAACTTTGATAAGGTTTCTCTCATGTGATATTCAGAAAAGAAGGCCTATATCTGATTAACCCTTAATTGCGTGAACGAGTAATAAACGTGAATCATTCCAGATTCACGATATATTTTGAGAAAGTGTAAGTTTCTTAATCTCTCTATAGTAGAAGTATTTTAACACAGTTAAACAATAGCTTTCAGCATTTACCCAATAACACAATTCTAACGATCATTGTTATTCCAAAATAGTAATTAATCACTTCACAATAAAACACATTTCACCTTGACCATGGAACAAAGCCTTACGGTATGTAACAGAAAGATCCCGGAAGCGCGGTTTTTGTTTAGCACGCTTGCGTACCCTTTTTAATTACAAAGATGCTTCGCGCTGAAAGTAAAAAAAGTAAAAAAACCTGCAAGGATATTGCGGCAACTTGTTTACTTTATCTGCTTGATTTTCGTGTGTAATGAAATATTTGGTGGATGCGGTGTTGTCATGTTCTACAATGGGGCATCGAATATCCCAGGTGATTTTTTTACTTTTCATAGATATTATAAAAAATAAAAAATATTGCCGCTTCTGTTTTCTGTTTGCGTAAAACAGAAATCTTTTTAACGTATCTAAAGTATTATTATATTATCTATGATAGCTACTACTTATTCCATTTTAAACTAGTGTAGCCTGTAGGTAGTATTTAGAGATCAGAGACTTCGCAACTGTAAACCCACACTTCCTATAAAGTTTGAAGTTCAGAACGTAACACATCAATTAGGTAATACATCCATACTAATATTATAAATGCGAAAATAACTCTGTCTGTCTGTCTGTTACTCAATCACGCCTTAACTACTGAACCAATTTGCATGAAATTTGGTATAGAGATATTTTGATACCCGAGAAAGGACATAGGATAGGTTTTATCCCGGAAATCCTACGGGAACGAGTTTTTCTTTGAAAACGCGGGCGAAGCCACGGGCGGAAAGCTAGTTAAATTATAATTCCATTTTATAGTTCAGTACACATTTAAAAAGACTATTAGCACTATTACAAAGCACGATACGACTATTAGCATTATCTCACACATAAAAATGTAAAATCATGCTGTTTTTACAAGCTTTGTCACACAGCATTTCTATCATAATATTATTTGTGCGTAATGTGAAATGATGTTGTATAATTTAACATTAAGTTCAAGTGTAACAGTTTATGTTTTTCTCATATGTGAAATGATGTTATACATAAGTTAACAGTAAAATATAATTTATTACTTTTATCACATTTAAATAAAAGCTTGGTTTAAAAAAGTAGATGTTACTTTTAAATTATTTATCACACACTACTCAATTGAAACCCGAATAACATAAGCGCTTTATTTCAATTAACAACCATTTATTTCGAGCAATTGCAAATTGCACGTAAAATTATCTTCGAAGACCTATTCACTCACGCCGGATAGTTATTCTTTGCTCTTGAAGCGCCTTTTATGTAAAAAGCGAGTAAATGAGATGTGAATTGCATTCAAGTCCAGCAATTTGGCTGAATAAGGTGTGAAAAGGGCAGGCTTGAATGTTTTTGATATCAATTGAATTAACGTTACATGTTATATTATGTTGTGTTTAACTTTTGTCTAGTATTTCTTTTCTGGGGATAAATTACTGTTAACAATACCTCGGATATTGTTTAATTTCTATAAGTCAACATAGCTATTGAAATTTTATAATAGTACTTTAAAAGACTTGAAAAATCATTATTTATAAACGTTTTGAATATTTAAAGTAATGGTATATTCAGTCATACATCAAATGAGATTGAATAGTATTAATTTAGGTCAATTTTTGTTCCACAACATTACTTCTGTACAATAGTACACCATTCTAAAGATCCCTTATAATAATAATAGTTTAAAAAAACTAAAAAATCACGCTTTTTATAGAAACCGAACTAAAAAATGGAATAATTTTATCAAATTAGTGTTCTATCATCGGTCCTCAATAAATCTACAAAGTTTGAACGAAATCTGGCCGTTTAAAGTGGGTCAAAATCGCGCCCAAAGTAGTCGGTTACAAACAAACAAACATACAGGTGAAGCTAATATAAAGCGTGTAAAAAAGTAAGAGTAAGACAGAATTTCTTCGTATACGAAAAAACATAAATTAAACCGTGAGCATAAGAATGTAAACCATTTAATTCTTAGCTTACCAACTTTAGCACGCAATGCATTACTTTTTTATCGTTTTCTTTCCAGCCCCCCTAGTCAAGTGGCTTTCTGTTAGCGTAGCGTTCAATAGAATAGACTACGAATGTATGAGATTGACGTAACCTGTAGGTACGTTTATCTACAGCCTACGTCAATCTCATACATTCGTAGTCTATTCTATTGAACGTTTATCTACAGCCTACGTCAATCTCATACATTCGTAGTCTATTCTATTGAACGCTACGCTAACAGAAAGCCACTTGACTAGGGGGGCAGTGTTCCCGTAGTAGGAACAATATCCTGCTCATGATGATAGTTCCACCGCTTCCAAAAGTGTAGCTTAATTCACGACTACTTTTTTAACGTAATTCCAAGACAGCAAATATTAAGTGAAGTCCCGTGTCCCCGTAGTGGGGTAAGGGGCAGATGCATTATTCATACATCTGTTTCACTGATCGATTTTCTTTAGGGACAAGTAGGTGATCAGCCTTCTGTGTCCTGCCAGACCGAGACATTTTTTTTTTTTCTTCGTCTCCACCGGGAATCGAACCCAGGACCCCTCGGTTCTACGCTCACGCGTCAACCACTGTACCAAGGAGGCGGTCAGCAAGACAGCAAATATACAACACCGTAAATCCATACAGTATTTTTGCAACAATGTTACACGTATTTTTTCGCGCTATATTACACGTATAAGGTTTCTCGCGTAATATCAAGACCGTTGAACGAAACCTTATATTGCTGTAATTTCCATGTATTCGCGTTAAAGAGGTCGAGTCGACATGGATTTAATTAAATGCTAACTTATCGGTTGTTACGTTACTAGACTTCATTTAAATTGAACTCTTTATGTAGTTTTTCTAATATGTTTATTTATCTTCTTCAACATGGTGTACCTATATGAAAATGATTACGTTGCACATCAATATTGGTAACGCTGCATACTAGCTATATATAGACTCAAAAACAAAGTAGGCTAGGTAGAAAGTAATGAGGATATAGGTATATCAAAGTGGTAATAAAAAGTATGTTGCAAGTTGTAGATAAATTTTACAAAAAAAAAAAATTAACACAAATATAATATTCACATCTAAAAGCAAACAAATATATAAGTACTTAATTTAAAACCAAACACAGAAAATATTAGCTAACATTATTTTTGCGTAAAATTGCCTCTTCGTATTAATGTAGACATCACTGTAACTGGTGGTGGCTGGTGAGTATAAAAATCCATCAAATTTATCCTTTCGATCCTCTTTAATATAAAATATAACATTCAAATATATGGGATCTCTAACATGTCACATGTAGGACACTAACCTCCATTAAAATTTACCTTCTAACAAATTACAACTCGAATTAAGAGAAACGCAACACCTCGAGTGAGTAACTCAAAAAAGTAATTGGGCTGATTGAAGCGTCACTAACTACTTTAAAATTACTAAACTCAGCAAAAATACGTGTTAACCCTAATTTGCCGTGTCCAAACTTTTTGCTCTGGCTTCCATAAAAGGGGTCACATCGACCCCCAAAATTAAGGTCCTGCCAACGCATTACTCGCTCGAATGTTGTCACAGACCCAAATAATTTCTTAATCAACTCACCTTTGTTTACGCTAATTGTGTCGTTTGCTATTCTATTTGGGGTCTACACAAACAGAATTCCAAAAAACATAAATGCCTTCGTAAACATGTATAGGGTATTCGTACATGTTGTTTTGTATGTATCGTGTATTGAGTCGATCGATGTACGGTTATTGTTTGGTAGCACGTCAGTTGCGTATTTTTTGTCACGTATCTCAGTTGCAATCTATACCTACTTCTATAAAGCTGAATAGTCTGTTTTGTTTGTTTGCACGTGCTAATCTCAAAAACTACTGGTCCGATTTGAAAAATTATTTCGGTGTTAGATAGCCCATTTATCGAGAAAGGCTATAGGCTATATATCATTACGCCTAAGACCAACAGAAGCGGAGCCACGCGGGTGAAACCGCACGCCGGGCGCAGCTAAATGATGAATAACTTATGATTTTGTTCAGATTCAATGTTACATGTTCCGCACGCATAGAATGTTACGAGCATTTTTAAATCGCCATTTTCGGTATCGATAAAACAAAATATACGTTTTGCAACTCCGTCGAAAGCCAAACAATTTATCGCATGACGTGAATCATCCGCATTAATGTCATAAATGCGAAAGTTATCCATATTATTCTTACGTTACCTTCGAGCAGCTGACGCTTTTAACATCAAATACGGTTTATACAGTACTCCTTATTTCGTATCGGAAACGATAAAAACAATCATTTAATATTTTTATCAAATGCATGAATATCTATAATATCAAATGAATCGCCAAATGTGTTGCTAAGCGCAAAACTCGAGAACGGCTGAACCGATTTTGTTAATTATTTTTAATATATTATTTGAAGTACGAGGATGGTTCAAATGGAGAGAAAACGTGCCAAGGGTGAAACCGGGTGGACCGCTAGTGTTAGAATATTTATAAAAGATGCTGAGACATTTGTTTTTCACACAAGGGTTCAAAGTCCAAACCGTTTAGAGATACAATTACCACAAGGACAAACAAAGTCATTAAATGGACAGTGATCCTGTCTGAAACATTTGTAAGAAAAATAAAAAGTTCTCGACGTTCAATCAACGCTAAAAGATAATTTTGAATTGGGACTTTGATTGGATTTTTGAAATCTGGGATCTCTTTATTCTAAGAATCTTTAAACATCGTAGAAGATAGTCGAATCTTTTCACCTTTTGAACGCTTGAATCATGATTATTGAAAATAATAATTCCATCAAATATTTTGTTATGTTAAAATAAATGCTTTGTTTAAATAAATACTTAGATATTTTGCAAACGAAATTTAATTACAATTACAGAAAATCACATTGAAACAAATCTCGACAATACAGTTTTCTTCTCGCTATATTAACAAACTATATCTATTAATTGTACGTGTATCTTTTACGTATTTATAAATTAAACACCATATCTTATTTTAAAACACGATTAATGTTATATTAATAGCATATTCTGCCCGTGATCCTATTCGCAGTAATACCAGAATATGAATGCATATTTAATGCGTAAAAACTTTTTATCCTGAAGTTTCCAACCCATAAATGCGCGCGGTCACTAGCAAACTTAGTTTACTGTATTAATATTTCTAGAAATTTCTAGAAAGTATTTACATTATAATAAATTATAATGTACCGTAAAATCTCGGTATAATATCTCGTAACAGAACCTACTTACGTCCATTTTACTAACAATGCTTTAATACGTGTTACAACTTTCATGCGAGTAATTATGACATAAACTTAAGCCATTACGCGTATTATTAAGACAAACAGCTCAATTAGGAGCTCAAAAAATGTGTAAAAGTAGAACTAAATAGTTAAATACACAATGAAAACTGCAGTTAGTCTTTATGAATGCATTTGCAGGCTTAAACGACCGAATTTTAAGTGTTCATTTGTTACATCTAGGAATTACAATGTTGAGTAAAAAGTAAATATTGTATTACATAAGTTTCCTTTTTTTATACATGCAGCCGCCCATTACAACAACTCTCAATATTCTACAATAAATTTATTTATCTTTTACCTCAGGTGGCCTGGAAGAAATCGCTGTTAAACGACAAGGTCACCTTTTGTACTTTACGTCCGATCTGTATAACATTATATTATGTCATGTATATTGTGAATTTATATATTTTAATGTTAAATAGTGTGGTATAAATAAATAAATAAAGTGAATAAATAAATATTGTTTCAGGAACAGCACATTATGGAGAAGACAGTGTGGGCTCCTTTCCATACTTTGAATACAACGTGCCTAGGAATGTTACCACAGTGGTCGGTCAGACCGCCTTTCTGCATTGCAGGGTTGAGCAGTTAGGGGATAAAGCTGTAAGTATTAAAATGTACCTAATGTAGAATATGCAGTATTTTTGAGTCGATGTAAATCGTAGAAAGTGGTATTTATAGCCTTTTGTTTTTTTCCTTATTTCCGTTTTATAGAACTTGAAAGGAAAGAGACTATAATCAAATTAATATCTTATTCCATATATAATGTTGTATCGTAGACAAAAAAACAATCACAAGGCGGAATTCGAACCTGCATTCTTCACCTACTGGGGCGACCGCGACGCTAGACCTCTCGGCCTATAAATTTACAAAACTAAACATCAAATCTTATTTAATTACAAGGTTAAAATATGAATAATATACGTAACATGGTTTTTATTATATTTTCAAGCATTCAAGTTAATATATCATTAAAACACACACTGCCGAGAGTTTCAACATAATTACGGTGGAATAACTGTAAAAAACCCCGACGCGACGTCGAGGAAAAACATTAAACAAAATATTTCTTAATTGCCTTTAAAATGTAAATACAATGCAGCGAGTATCAAGTGTTGAAATAAACACTACTTATGCTTACTAATGCTTCAAGTTGAATTTGTAACTATATATTGGAACTGTAGTTTATTTATAGATTTTAATCGTTATTGTGAAAATAATAATACAGAAAAGGGTTCTGTTTGAACTAATCTTATGATAATTGAGAATGGAACATAGAAAAGTTGTGTGAATTTGTTTTTAAGATTATCTAGTCTAAACAACTACCTCAATCAATATCGATACAATATTGTTATTATTGAAATAATGTTTCATATTGGTTGAGATAATTGTTTATCATCTCATTATATTATGGCGTCCCTTAGGCACATAAAATTGAAATAGTCGAAGTTGATGTCGTCATTTTCATCGTCAATTGTTTTTTGTAATAATGTGCAATATTTTTGAAAATTAAATACATTCCACCAAGATTCCACCCTATTATTTCTCACACGATACACTTTTATGTATAGGATTTAACCCTCGTATCGTGATGTCGAGGTTTTCATAGCGTGTTAAAGTTTAAAGCCAAAGTTATATGGAACAAAGGAATTTCTAACGTTGCATAATATTTGTACAAGTTGGAAAATTTCCGTGCAAAATTTAGAGAAATAAACGTGTCTAGCTCAAGTAGTTATGTGGGATAATGGCAAAAATTTAAACACCGCTATGCGTTGGACGTTATAAAGTAGTGGAGATCATATTATTAAGCCATATATTTTCTTTAAACTGGGATTTGGGATCGCGTCTGTTATAATTTCATTTAATTCCCAAATCCATTTTAAATGTGTACCTTTATATGAAATTATTATAGTGCTTATTTCGTCCTAAATATGGCTATAGTATATTATCGGTGAGAAGTAATAAGATGTTAAAATTTATATTAAGATTTGTGACAATAATGAAATCCATACTTAATATTATAAATCCGAAAGTAACTCTGTCTGTCTGTCTGTTACTCAATCACGCGGAACGGGTTTTTCTTTGAAAACGCGGGCGAAGCCGCGGGCGGAAAACTAGTAATGAAATAAATGCAGTCATACCAATTACAGCTGTAATGAATACTTATGCATAAATCTCTAAATAGTAAGTATTTAGCATTTAACTACCATCATAGTAACTTTAAAAACATTGTCAACACGTAGTAAACCGTTCTTTACCACCAAAGAATACAGTAAACATAAATAAGGAAATACCAATAAAAGGAAAAAGGGAAAATTGCATCGTTTGTGGTTAAACGCTTCCTACATTTACGTGAAAACCGCAAGAAACTCGAAGCCAGTCGAGTTGGAATATACTTTAAGAACAAGGCCTTTGGGGAATTTGTTACAATAGTTTGCGATACAAAACTTTGTACTTGTAATGATATCGTTTATTAACTTTTAAAGAGGACTGTTTTGTTGTTGATGCAAATATTTCGTGGATACAAATATTCAAACCGACTTTAAAAAACGAGAAGGATTCGACAGAACGTTTGACTGTACGAACCGATTCCTTTTTTTTGTGTCAAAGCTGGTGCCTCCCGTTCTTCTGACAATTTGACTGCGGTTTAGATTTTGGTAAAAATAATTATTTAAACTCAGTGATGTGACACTCGTCAAGTTTATGATCGTAGTTTATTGAATGATTTGTAATTGCAATATTTTTATATTATTTTGTACATTTATTACATACATTATACTTTATTTCTAGTATACGTACCTACAGGCATAACCCTTTGCATGAACAATAATTGAGGAATAACCGAAAGCAACTGAATAATTTAATTAAAAACGGTTATTAAAAGGGATTAAAAATATAATGTTTTACAGGTATCCTGGATAAGAAAGAGGGATTTGCATATTTTAACAGCGGGCATACTGACATACACTTCGGATCAAAGGTTCCAAGTAAGGGTCTTGTTTAATATTTATGAATTTGAAATTAAATTCATGTAGGGCGTTGTTTGAGATTAACACTTGACATATAATGTGTTACAATTGTTTGTATGTCAATTAAGGTATTATGTGTGTCTTTAAAATGGTTTACCTTTTTAAGGTAAGGTACAGACTCTATAATGATAGCTAATGCCATTTTATGAATATGAAATCAATCGT
This sequence comes from Colias eurytheme, assembly GCF_061535395.1. Taxonomy (NCBI): domain Eukaryota; kingdom Metazoa; phylum Arthropoda; class Insecta; order Lepidoptera; family Pieridae; genus Colias; species Colias eurytheme. The sequence goes on from NC_143001.1 coordinate 3,438,517, forward strand.
ATGTTTAAACTGTTATTTTGCTAAGCTTAAAGCATCTAAAAAAACTGTTTAAACGAATTTATTTTATTGTATTGTGTACTTTTGTTTACAGTGATTTTCCATCTAACATTTGAAAAATTTCGTTACAATCAATGTGTAATTAATAAAGACATAATATATTATAATATATATCCTATAGACCTACGTCATTGAAATGAAAAATCTTGAGGGGCGTTGAGAGTAAAATTTCAAGGTCGCGTCATGGCAATACCGTCTTCGAATCTTGGCAAAGAAGTTTCACTTCTGACACGTGTGCTCGGCTCTTTTTTCTTAATATAAATCAACAATGTATTTGACCGTGACATCTTCACATTCTATGACAACAACTAATACTCCTACATTTCGCAGGTAATCAGACCAGACAAGTCAGAAAATTGGACGCTCCAAATCAAGTTTCCACAAGAACGGGACGCGGGTATTTATGAGTGTCAAGTCAATACCGAACCGAAGATGTCGCTAGCATTCCAATTGAATGTAGTAGGTGGGTTGTTTTATATTATCTAGGTACCTATACTTAATATTATAAAGCTGAAGAGTTTGTTTGTTTGAACCCGCTAATCTCAGGAACTACTGATCCGATTTGAAAAATTATTTCAGTGTTAGATAGCCCATTTATTGAGGAAGGCTATAGGCTATATATCATCACGCTAAGACTAAGTGGAGCGTAGTAATGCGGATGAAGCCGCGGAGAACAGCTAGTATTATATATGGATTTAACATAGATATATAAATATAAGGTATTTAATGTATACGGTATAATGGTATCTAATTTATTTAGGAATAATGTAAGTGGATGAATGATCGAGATTGAGAATGCTTACATCGATATTAGAGCGTCTGATTACTACACTGTAATTTTATTTACAAATACTGTCAATTAAAATTTTCTGTAGATATATTATTGAGGTTGTAACGTCCTAGGATACGTTCTATATTAATAGATATAAGTTCTATTTTAGTTCCTACAGGAACTCTACATAACTTTTCAAGAATTGATTTACCTACGTATTAAAGGTACTAAAGTTTCCATATTAATATCACAGTCAATCTTATCACAGTTTCTATAAATCTTGATAGAACACGTTTCATTAAGAAAGTTTATCTAGTTACAAACTCATGTACGTTGAAACCTCTTGACATTGCAATTTCGTACCCACGTATATTCCTTGTGAACTAGTGTAAACGACGCATTGCAAATCTAGTAAATTTCCAATTAATTTCACTCAAAATTAGTATTATAGGTACCTAAAATAAATTTGGTTTGAACCGTCTTATTACAAAACATGTTTTAACGTTAAACCATAGACAAGGCCAATAAATAAACTCAAGTTTAAACCTCTGTATTAAAGTTAAACTATGACTTTTTAACCTGGGTTTAAACCCAAATCTATTGAAGTTTTTGTAATGAAACGTTAAATGTTTGTACTTACCGTCTATGTAAAGAACTTAATATAGGAATAAAAAAACAACTCGTAGCATATTTAAGCAGCTTAGCCCTTTTAAATTTCAACACTCTTTGACCAAAGCAAATTCACTAGTGTTCGATATTTCTACACCAAAATATCCTGAATAATTTCACCCGTATAGTAATCGGATTAAAGACCAACCAGTTACAAATGAAAAGGTTAATTGGACAAAAAGAACCATCTATACGAGAGCTCAAATCCTATATTTTGTTACCGAGTCTGTCAGCGACAATGTTTGGAAAGGCGGACGAAAAACAACGTTATATCATATAGAAACAAATCAAATTTATTGAAAAACAAAGGCGAAAATATACGCCGTATCGTGAAATGGAATTTACTGGCAAAGCAATAATATAGAATGGAGTTTCGTGTCTTGAAAGTTACGTTAGCACAATTATTTTAAGACACAATCTGTTTACAGCGTCTGTATATTAATTGATTTTGTAGTAAATTCGATTAATTATATTATGTCTGTATTTGAATTAATTAAATTCGATTCATAATATAGTTTGAAACAAAATTAGTGATCAAATAATCTTACTGTAGTATAAAGCTTATTGGATAGATTCCGAAATGTGTTCAATGTATATTGACAACCCGTATACTGCGGCTATCGCTGTAATGTGTTGTTGTTTACCTAAACGGATAGTTTCTATTATTCTTGTAAATATAATTAGATTAAATTGGGTAAATTTTATCACCCATAGCTACTTAAATGTAGTAGGTACCTACATATTGAAAATTTATTTGGCATATAATTTTATCTTATATAGTAAGTTTGGAATAGGTACTTTTCAAAAGGAGAATCAAATTACATAAACGTCTTCAATCAAAAAGGCATCAAAAAATAACGATCTAATGTCTGATTATTTTGAATCTACATAAAATAATGTCTCCCACAAAGACGAGGTTTAATAATCGGCTTCAAAGAATTCTGCCTCTAATCAAATAAGACAGAAGATAACGCTGCTCTTTTAAATAAATTACAAAGCGAATAAGCCACAAAATCCCTTAATCAAATACATACTTCGCTAAAACTCGAAAGCCGTTTACGCAATGCGAAAAAATCACAAGAACTCACGGTGTTTTGGGAAGATTAAATTGTCCAACGACAATGTCACAAAAGTTATAAAAGGTAGCTCAGATTTAATCTCGCGTCTAAAATTTGTTTTACGAGCGTGTTTATCTATTTTTTCCTGCGCCCATTGGAGGGAGGCGTGATAAGACTTTTTTGTATCTTTTAATATCTAAATAAGCGCTGTTTCATGAGAAAATGCGAGCGAATCTCTGGCAATGTTTCGGAGACTGATTTGGAACTTTTGTTGTTGAAATTAAGTGATTTTGGACGGTATTGTCTTTTTCAATTAAGATTAAATACGTAACAACAAATTCGTACTTATAGAGGTCGTTGTGCTTCAGATGAATTTGATGAAAGAATATGCTAAAAATAACTTTTTAGGTCAACACTATCATTGACATAAAGTTACTGACTTATACATTTATTGTACCTACTGATCATATAATTCTGCGTAATGATTGCAATTTCTCTTTGCAATCTTAGTTATTGTTAAGCTTTTAGTTATGATAAAATAAACAACACAATATTTTCATAGCCATAAATAAAGCAAAAGATAGTATTTCGTTTTCAGAAAGAAATACAGACAAATCCCGTTTCAGAAGTGCGTTAAAAAGGAAAATTGTAGGAAATAATAAACATGTCCTTAAAGTGTACAAGCTGTAAACGAATTTGATCCTTATTTAAACGGAATACCATCCAGTGTTATATATCATGCAGTAACAAAATTAATAAGTGATTGCCGACCTTTAACCGCAACTGGCCCAGCTTCTGTCATTCAGAGAGCTCTCGTCATAAATTAAGTTATCGACGAGGGCATACTATGGCACTATGCTACTATGTTAATTGACTTTTAGTATGTCACGACCGTTCTAATTTAATTCAAAGACAATTTCCTTGAAACACTTTTATTTTATGGTCTCTATTGACCCTTGCTTCGTGAAGTTAGAATTTGTTTAGTTTGTGTGACCTGTCTTTTGTATGACGTAGTACACAGAGGTCAGTGTCGGGACAAAATACGAGTTCTTTTTTATTAAATCGAGAAATACTGACCTAGATCACTGAATACAGAGTTAGAGAATATCTTGGAATTTCATAGAAAACGGCTAGAAGTACAAATATATTATATAATCTGATAACTCCTGTGCTACGATAAAGAATATAAATTTATATTCACACCTTTATTAAGCCTCTCATTTATTGAGATTTCATTAAAACAATGTGCATAATCTCAATGTGCTGTAATTTCAATACACTTTTTCAATTTCATTTTTATTAAACCTCAATACAACATACTAATATCTCTATACATCCTACTAATATTATAAATGCGAAAGTTTGTGAGGATGGATGGATCGATGGAGGGATGTTTGTTATTCTTTCTCGCAATAACTACTGAACAGATTACAATGAAATTTGCTATGTTTTCTGATATGTATGGAACTGAAGACCCAGAATAAGACATAGTCTTTTAAGCCCAGAAATCCTACAGGAACGGGAAGTATGCGGATTTTCTTTGAAAGCGCGGGCAAAGCCGCGGGCGGTTCGTTATAATTGTCTTTACATATTATCATGACTAGCCGTTATCCGGGTTTTCAATGTCATATTTCCGCATATAAGTTTAGACATATTTCCGCATATAAGTGTAGACAGTATTGATTTTTATGTTAATAATTATGATCTCTTCAACAGAAGCCAAGGCGCATATCCCGGGTCCGGCCGACCTGTACGTCAAGACTGGGAGCTCGTTGTCACTGACTTGCATTTTGAGTCAGGGGCCACACGATCTTGGTACCATATTTTGGTATAAGGGTAAATATTGTTTAGTTTATTATTATATTATAGTTCTTATGATTGAAGAAGATAAGATAGGTTTTCTAAAAACTTAATTTTATAGTACAAACTGCTTACGGCTACGCCCGGTTTGATACGCCAAATTACTCTTTAAAGATAGTTCTAACCTGTTCTAACAGTAAAATAATCAATACAATCGTTTTGGTGTTCGATTGATACAAAAATTAAAATTTCTTAGATATTAGTGTTGATTCTACAATTTTCAAATATCAGTATTATTTCCAATTGAGTTAGTAATTACTGCACCAAAATTATTATTATCTATGAACCTGGACTATATTTTACTTTTTTACTCTTCCACGTAAAATTATTGTATTTAATTAACCTTTTAAAGTCTATAAATAACTGGAAACTCACTTTGATTAATTTGATACTACGGAATAAAATACAAGGAGAATTTACGTATTTTAATTCAAGCTATTTACTTCAAAATCTCAAACAACCCTGAAACTTGATAGAAGGCGTTTGTTTCTAGATTATTCTATCTATAAAAAATTCTGTTCTACGTGCCGAGCACACGAGTCAGAAGTGAAACTTCTTTGCCAAGGTTCAAAGATACACGGTATTTCCATGACGCGACCTTGAAATTTTACTCTCATCGCGCCTAAAGAAGTTTCACTTCATACAATTTCTCAAAATACATGAAACAATATTACAATCAAAGATAGAGAATTAATATTACCAAACCTCATCCAATTAATTCCTTCCGAATTACTATACGAAGGATTATAGCGGTCTATTCTGATTGTAAATTAATATTCCGTCCTTTAACCAATATCTTGAATTTATTGAATTCATGGGACAATGGAATATTTTACTTAAGAATCCATTTCTGACGCTGTTCGCGGTAATTCAATGTACCGTGCAATCGAAAGTCATTGTGTGAAGACTTCGGAATTTTTTCTATAGACAATCACTTTATCTTTGACATATTGAGATTAACAGCCCTTTTTTTGAAGGGAAATTTCACAGATATTTAATCTGATGCTTAGCGTTAAATTGTTCTTTTCATTATCTATATACAAAATGACTTTTAATGAGAGTCGTGTAGTACTTAAAATTACAGATGAACCCGCGGGCAAAGTATTTCTATAGCTATTTGTAATGTGTTATTATGATACATAAGCTACAGCACTGCCAAGTATCATCAATATCTGATCAGTGGTTTTCGTGTAAAAGAGTAACAAACATCTTACTCCATACATTCTTACAAACTTTCGCGTTTATGATATTTGTGTTATTAGTTAAAATGACCTCATTAAAACAGTTACTTCTTTACAGGATCAAAATTAATAGAATATAAGGAAGTGGAAGCGAATGAAATAGTAGAGCAGCCGCGGATCAAACTGAAAACAGAGTGGACTGAACTGCTGACTTCAAGGCTGACTATCAGCAAGCTGCTGCCAACAGACAGCGGGAATTACAGCTGTGTACCAACCATGGCTGAAGCCGCGTCTGTTAATGTACATGTTATAAATGGTTAGTATTAAATGATAATTGGTAGGTAGGGACATAAGAATATACTGAGTTGCTGATATCAAGGCTGACTATCAGTAAGCTGCTGACAACAGACAGCGGGAACTATAGCTGTGTACCTATCAACCATGGCTGAAGCCGCGTCTGTTAATGTACATGTTATAAATTGTTAGTATTATATCATAAGTAATTAGTAGATAAATTTTATTAGACTGATGGTAAGGTACATATTTAGACTTAAGAGCATTTTTCATAATTATTGCAATAATCCCCTGTCCTGTCCCTCCTTTTAACTGTAATTTTCAATATATTAATAAATAAACAGAATTCGAATAACATTTTATTAAATCTAGGCACAGTGTAAAAAATATATACCCGTTTTGTAGATCTCCTATTTCTAGACTGCTTCAAATATAGTTCTCAAATCAATTCGTTATCTACTACTACACACTACGTTATTTCAATGTCGTATTTAATGTACTCGATCCTGTCCCGTGAATTATTTATTTCGCCCTCAGTACTTTGTACATCTGGTACATTATATTACATCTGGTACATTCATGGTACAATTACGTCGTCACTGTAATCGATATCAAATTCTTTGAAAGGAAAAATAATTTAAATAAATAGGTACTTATAGATATAGATAATTAACACCCAGACACAGAGCAAACATCTATATCATACAAATATTTGCCCTGGGTAAGAATCGAACCCACGACCTCTAGCTTGGAAGGCAGGGTCACTGCCACTAAACCAACTGGTCGGTCAATCAATGCAAGTAACAAAACTGAATTGTTCAGTTCTTAACCATGTTGGTTACTTTGAGATCATTTTTCAAAGATTTGATATGGATAATTTGCAGATAAGTGAATAAAAATAATTTAATTCTTGCACCAATACTATAATGTCTTTAGATATAGTTTTATACACCTCTTTGTTAAGAAGTACGACTCTACCATAATTCATATAGCTTGTGGGCAACAGTATAACTTTATATGTAAAACTTTTTCACCAATAAATAGGAATTTCATAGTTCGTTAATGCACATTACCAATTCAAATGCACTATTTTTTTAGGAATGAATGACGGAACAATACAAAATAGTTAAATTCTATAAATAAATATCGAAGCAAATAAATCAACAACGCACTCACAATTCTCTCGGCAATTACCGTTCATGATTCATGGCAGTGTAAAATAATTGTATTATATTCATAAATGTAATAACAGAGATGCAGAAATCACATCACAATCAAGTATGAAATGTTTAATTAACTTATTACCATTTTATTGGTACTTATGTCGTTTGTGCACGAAATATTAACAAAATGTGAATAATATGTATAAAAAAGGGACCATTCTTAGAATTCCCTGGCTAATTACGAATTATTTGTGAATTTAAAAATAACACATAGAAAGTCTATTCTAAAAAATTGCACTTACTACATTTTCATTTACCTACTATGGGCCGATTTTACATTCCCTAGTGAAGCTGTATAAAGACGTATGATCTATTTCACAATAATAATATAATGTGAGCAATACAAAACATTTTTGAAATGGTTGTCTTCTGTTGTCTTATTCAACGAACAAGTTTGAGCCAAGGATTGAAATACCTATTAATAAAATTCATTTATTTACATGACAATACATGATATTAATACAAATTTAATTAAAATAAATAAAACGTAAAAGAATGCTCCATTTCATTAAAAATGTCATATTTACATTGATTATTTTCACATTACTCTTGAGAATGCATCATTCATTCGACTGCAATACATTACAAAAATGACAATACATTTTGAAATATACAGAGATTAAAATATAGTCAAAAATCATCAACCCAAGAGTAAAAAAGAGCGTGTGTGCCGAGCACACGTGTCAGAAGTGAAACTTCTTTGCCAAGGTTCAAAGATACCAATATGCTCACTTAACCATGACGCAACCTTGAAGTTTTACTCTCAACGTGCCTAAAAAAGTTTCAATTCTATAATAGTAATCAATAGAATTAAAGGTGTATAAGTTCCTTTCGACTTTGAAGGGGTTGAGAAACTTTCTCAACCCCTTCAAAGTCGAAAGGTTGTCAACCACTTGGTTGATATAATAATTTCCCCTAACCGGAGTGGTTTAAATTTATAGAAGCATGACGCACATGTTATGTGTGGTAATTTTCTAATGGCTCCATACTTAATTCAATACATTTACATCCATATTATTAATGTACATCAAAGCAGCCTAAATCATCCATTCAGTTCCAACAACTTTTAACTCGGCAATTGCTGAAATAATTTCCAAGTAAACACGAAATGTTTCGAATACCATTGGGTAAATTCTAATTTGTGAACACATCACGTCCTCATACATATTCAGACGGTTGACCTGGTGCAAAAAATTACAAATTTAAATGTACAAAAAGATATGTTTTGCAAGTCACAGGAGGTTATGTGAAAACCAAGACGCATGTGTTGTTTTAGTATTATTTTAGTCGATTAAGATCGCACTTCAAATTCTTGATTTTACAATATATCTACTGATTAGTTGTGGTAAGATGTGACTTCGTCTATGTGGATGATTTATAAGATCTCAAATCTTACGTTGTAATTTCAGTTTAAATAAACACTCCGATTTTACTATGTACATTTTTGTGTGAAAAGAAACACGATTCCTTCCGTCCTTACAAACTCTTATTTTAAGAAATAGATACGATCATCCTACAATTTATGTTTAAAAAATGTACATTTTCGTCTTCAATGCAAATTTATCTTTAGGCCATTATAAACCGTATGTAAAACTGCGCAATGCTGCCTTAACTATAAGCGCAGGATACATTATCCTAAAAATGAATATTACCCAAACATTGCCATGCTCAATCCATGTTATAAATAACACTCATAAAGAACGGTTTATAAGATTAACGGTAATTAACCGAGTTTATTTCACTCCAGACAATGCTGAAGATTACTCAGGTCATTTTGAAAAGGTAACATTAGCATTACAAAATGCTACATAATCGCAGGCTATTAAGATTCCTTGTTTTAATGTATATTTGTCGTACTCATTTGTTAAACTGGTTTATTTAAATGATTATTCCTTTGAGCTATCTTCGAATATTTTATTGTTCTGAAATCGTTGACTTTCTGTCTCTAAAGCGACAGGAATTGATTATGTTTTCTTTCTCTCTTGAATGGAATTAATTGATGTTAATTAATATCTTTGGTGTTGGACCCTTATTAAGCTTTAGTCTGAAATAAGGCTGACAAAGTGAACATAAATAGGGTTGTCTTATTCTATTTATTATTTACGGACTTTCGTAGCTAAAGTCGAGGTCGGTGCCAACAATAAAATATATAGGAGTTCCGTTAATAGTTCGGAATGTTAATAAATAAAATGTGTTATTAATATTTGTTAATTTTGGGATACGTTGGTGACTTTTGTAAGAACGTTTTAAGTTTTTTCAAATGAAAAGACGGGTGTCTTAAAAAAAATAGATGCAAATATCAAATTTTTCTGTAGAAAATAGGCTAAACAACATACTTTACACGCATAATTTGTCTGTACGCGTATGTATACGTTCATTATATTTCCTAGTATTACATAATAAAGGCCATCATTACATGCGATACTACGCTTAATTATCTATTTTATAGTGATTATATTCCTTTGTGTACGCCATTCTTATCCAATGTCATAATATTATATCATCGTTAATGTCAATTAAAAAATATATTCTTATCAAAATTTTTGTAGGAAAATCAATTTTGCCCAATGTTCGAGCGATCATTACCTACCTTTTTTAGAGCGTTGCATGCAATTATAGGAACAGATAAAAAATGTCCATCACATATTAGCTTACTATATTCGTCTCCCGAATAACTTCTCGCAATATTATTTTAACTCATTGCAACAAGACTACAATAGTGATTACCATGATGTCTAATAGCAGTATTATTACCAGTTTAGGAAAGTGATGGCGCTAGGTACTTAACCTATGTAGCGCTGTCTTTTTTCCACACTGGAAATAATCCTGCTTTAAGATACGGGGGCAGGTGTATTCATGAAAAATATTGACTGTCAATTAATATGCAAATGAGATTTCGCCACCATCCTACCCGAAGTCGTTGTTGGTGATCAAAAGGCTCATAGGAATAAATGGGTGTTAGGTTTAATTCGTCAATTTTCGCTGGCTTTAGGTTGTACAGTTCTTAATTGCTAGCTCCTTTGATACGAGTACTCTATGTTCTTTAGAATGTTACAATATTTAATTATTCAATTACGTGGTATCTATATAAAAATAGTGTGCTTAACTAGATTATGATCTATCTCTGTACCAAATGTCATACAATATGATTGGTTTTTTAACAGCAAACATGCATATATTTTTACAAATTTTCCTGTTCAAAACATGACTAGGATTGCACTTAAAGTTATAAAAATCAAAATATATGAGAATAGTATTTTCTATTGTTTAATTTTACGCGAGTATTATACATATATATAAATTAAAGACTTTAACGGTGACCACGTGACCACGATCGCTGTAAAGTGTTCGAAACGTCGGGAAAATTATAATATTATGATTAAATCGCGTTTAAAATCCGTTAAAAAGTCTTTAATTTCTAAATATATGAGAATTTTTTTTAAATTCGAGATGTGAGAAGTGCAATGAACTTTACCTGCATACGTCACAAATGGAACTAAAATAATATGAACATACATTTTATTAGTAGCTGCTCTCTTGCTATTGTAGAGCGCCACAAGAATACTATTTATAATATTTTATGTGCACCTTCAACATCATTAAATGAACTAGATATATTGTTATTTTTGTTATATTAAACAATACCCTGAAATAGATATTTGGTAGTGAAAAATCTTATTGTTGAAAAGTTTAAATTTCGTCTAGGTTTAGATGCCATGGTGATCTGCTCAAAATAAAAATGATGTTCTTATCTATAGTCCTGTTCTTATATGCTGTTGTTATTTATCCCTATTTTACCAATAATCATCATAGCATATATAATTACTATTTTTTGTATTAATACAGTTTCTCTTTACAGGCGAGCATCCAGCCGCGATGCAGCACGGCAACGCGAACACAGCATCACCCTGTGCGCTGTCTGTCAACCTCCTTATATCTTTGTACTGCACTCTAGCTACCTTATATACGAGCACCGTCGACGGGTTCAGATGAAAGTAACAAGACATCTTCGTATGAAGAAAATGGATTAAAAAGTAGTTCTAAGTAATGTAAAAATGTATCTAATTTCATCGTTTTAAAATACATTTTTGTATGGTTTAGTTTGTGAAAAGACTTCTTTCGAAGTGAGAGCATTGACCACGTTATATGATAAAGTATTGATAATAATGTTAGATTGTGGGAGAGTGGCAATGATTAATTTAATAGTTTTACTGTATTGGTTTATATAATTGTGTTCACCTCTTTTGTACGACACATTGTTAAGATTTAGTTTTCTTGCTTTGATGATTGTATTACTATTGTTATATCTCTAGTCTCTGTTTGAGAAATCGGTTTATAGGTATTTATTCATTGTATTAATTTTATTTCTGTATGCAACACAAGCAAGCTTACCTATAGGTAAAACACGTTTTTGATTTACTTTACATTTTTCTTATACTGATTGTATGGTTTTATTTTCTTGATCAAAACTACAAATAAGCTCAAGTAATGCATTTTTTACATACTTATTAGATTTATTTACTAAGATGTTCGTAATACATTATTTTGACATTTTACCGCATTTAAAACATAAATGAACGAAGGATAAACTTTAATAAGCTCAAATAATAAAAGCATTTCACAAAAAAAGTAAAAACTACAATTAATTTTAATTAACAAAAACAAAAAAATAAAACTACGTTCCAATATACGTATTAATTCATAGATGTCATAAATAAAAAACAAATTCCCATGAAGATAGAAATGGGAATGAATTTCAGTACAATGAAAATAAATAACAATTATTTATCGTAACTTCTGTTCGAATGTTTTTTGTTTGTCACTGTTTTCATTCCGTTGCTAGTGTTTGCCCATAACTGATATAAATAATTATTTCGAAATATTATCTGAATGGGCGAATTTGTTACTGTTTTTATATGGAATGTAATTTTGTTTACTTTACTAGCTTTGCCCCATGGTTTTACCCGTATTGCTCCGCTACTATTGGTCTTATTGTGATGATATATAGCCTTCCTCGATAAATGAACTATCTAATAGTGAATAAAAATTAAAATCGGGTTGGTTCCTGAGATAAGCGCATCAAACAAACAAACTCGTCAGCTTTATAATATTAGTATAGATAAAAACAGTAATGTATAGAAATCAATTGAGAAGGATCTTTTTAAAATAATTTTTTTAGTTGCTTGTAATTAAATCTCAACTAAAACAGATATACTAAGAAAGCAATGTCTAACTTTTTAATTTAATATGTACATTTTTTGATGCCCTGATGGTTAATTATTACTTGAATCGCATCTTAATTCGGCTTAACGATAACTTGAGCGAAGGTAGTTTGTTATGCAATAAAACTTGGAAATCCAAAATCGATTAATTTTAGTTCACGCGAAGTTAGATTTTAATTAACTCTGACGTAATCTTTTATCGAGTATATGCATGAGTTTATTATTATAAATATTTTGTTTTGTATTGGGATTTGATTTAACATAGCATGTTAAGAAGAGCGTACTTCTTTACTCGAAACAGAAAAAAAACTTAAGATCAGAAAAAAAGGAGCGAGCGAGGAGGAGGAGGAGAGGAGAAGTGAAACTTCTTTGGCAAGATTCAAAGATACTAAAATTATTCCATGATGTGACGGTATTGCCATGACGCGACCTTGAAATTTTACTCTCATCTAAAGAACTTTCACTTCAGAAATGAAATAACTAACGAAAAATACATAAATTGAAACATTTATTAAATTTGTCTAATCACATTTTCATCTAGAAATCATATTTATTTTATTGTCTTCAATATCTATTTAAATGGAAATTAAGAGCCCATATAAATAAATAAATCCGCCCAAAACCGGTTTCATCAGCCCTGTACAAAATCAATTCAGCACGCCACAAAAAAGATCAATGTTACCCATGTGTAACCTCTTTTGCCTCATTTATTTTCAAGACCGAGTACATATAAAATTATCCTTTAACCTCTAAATTGAACGTTATTCAATATATTGGAAGTAGGTCGTGTTAACCATGCGAGGATTTTATTTTCTTTATGCAAAAGTTTCGGAAGAATTCACGTAAAAATAACGCAATCAATCTTGTTCAAGGAAAGGTGATACAGTCATTAGTTAATGTTCATTTTAATTAATAGCCACGTTGGATGTCAAATTAAGATTTTGTGTTGAAAATAAACACGGACGTGTATCGAGTTTCATGTTACTCAATCACTAGTTTATATTTGTTTGATTTTTCATTTTAACGAACTCATTATTTAATTGACGCTTTTGATTTTATGACGACATGTAAAGTCGGCGTCTCACCTACCAGCCGCAGGGGCAATATTGGAAAAATCTCGGTTGGAGCAATTTCAGCTGTTCTCTAAATTGCCCCTGCTTTCCTATACAATTAGGGAGCCAATTAAGGGTGCAATTCCAATATTGCCCCTGCTGCAGTTACGTGAGTAGACGGCTTAAGCGTCAGTTTTAAATGAAGTCGTGATATAAATGTATAAATTTCCTTTTATTTACTAATAATACATAATGTAATTTCACATTAATTAAAATAAGCAATTTAATTGAATCCACAAAGCAATAATGAAAATACTGTGGCAGCTAATTTTTCATCCGTCGTTCATTAATTATTATTATAATTGGTCATATTTCTAGATTGTCATATTAAATGTTAAATATTTTATTGCACATAAAATTTAATTATTACTTATTTTAATTTATAACGACATATTCACTCATGTACATACAGCAATAAATTATTATTAAAACAAAATGATTTCATGAATTGTTCTCGGGTGTAAATTTCACTAACATTTACATATTTATTTTAAACACATTGTTGTGCTGCCAACACAACAATACTAGGTATAATAAAAAAATTAAACTAGGAAATTCAGCACAGAAGGCGGCCTTATTACTATCAAGTACTCTCTTCCAAGCAACCAACAGACAATATGACAGAGAACATTATTAATTTTTTGCTGAAGTGAGAAGTTCTTTGTCCTCTTTTGGGGTAGGGGGTAGATGTATTTCACATCTGTTTTACTGATTGATTGATCCCGTTATTATGTTAGAAAGAGACCTTTATCATCTCCGACATTGAATTTAAAACTTTTATTTATGCTTATACGAACTACAAGTAAGGGGATATAAAAGTTATATTATAGAGAGTTATAGAGACTTTTCACAAAACACTTTTTATTAATTTCTTAATATTAGTTATGTTGAATTATTTATAAGTATTCAGTTTACTTATAAATAATTTGGAAATCACGACAAAAATACGCAAGGCGTTCCCAAATTTCCTCGACGCGTAGGTTTTTTCTAACTTTTATATTAAAAAACAAACTAAAAAGAGAGAACTGTGCCTACTTTCCATGGCCTTCTAATTTCGTCGAGTCGAATGTAAATACTTAATTAAATTTAGCTAGAAACTTACGGAATAGGCGGCGGCGTTTGCAATAAAGACGTAGAATATATTTTTTTCCTTGTAATTTTGCAAGTTGTATTTTGTAAATTCGCTTCTATTAGCGTAATTTGTTAATTTTTCTTGTATTTCATCGAAAAAGAAATTAATGCTATACAAAAAAGAACAGTATTTGATAGACTTGCAACGTCCAGGACTAAATCAATAGACATACATAATACCTAAATACATAGATAGACACACAGAAAATGATGAAATAATCTTAACTTATTCGGTAATAACCTTCAAATGACTTAAAATATAGTATGTACACTTATATAACTGGCAGAATATTTAAATGGCACGTGTCATTTGTTTATTTTATAATTAAACACTGTTTTTATTTGGAACAACGTTTACGCTTTGAAATACAAAATTTCCTTTTCAAACGCTGCCGTCTAATGGAACCCTTTTCTAACGAAAACGTTGGCTTGACGTTAATTTCAAATGCTTACTTTTATTTAGAAATTAATTTTATCTACCTAGTAAAACTTTTTTATAATTTTACATACCTACAAATAATGTCTAATTTATGTAAATAATAACACATTTTTACACAGATACGCTGTTATGGCACCCATTTTGATTCGTAGTTGATTTTTAGTATAAGTAGATAATTTATATAAGATTATTTGTAAGATAATTGTATATATACTTTGTAAATAAGATTCGTTTTATTAAAGGTTTTTTATCAATACAGAGTTGGATATTGGTTTATGAATTATGTAACACAGATAGAACTTTATGTACCATAATATTAGACGGATAAACTTTGACAAATAAATATAGTATTAATATTTATTGGTGGTTTTATTTTATGTTTGTTCGACTTATAAGCAAGCTTCTTTATAAGTGACGAAAGGTAATATTTGAGTGTACGATGACGACAAAAAAAGCAGTGAATTCTGAGAAAAGATAATTTGAAAGGCTGTGCCTCCTTAATAATCTGTTAATAAAAATTTTAATGGTGTCAATTAGTTATAAGAATAGTCCTACTAATATTATAAATGCGAAAGTTTGTGAGGATGTGTGTGTGTGTGTGTTTGTTACTCTTTCACGCAAAAACTACTGAACCGATTACAATGAAATTTAGCACACATATAAGGTAGGTAAGGATAGGTTTTATCTCGGAAATCCCACGGGAACGTGAACTATTCGGGTTTTTCTTTGAAAATGCGGGCGAAGACGCGGGCGGAAAGCTAGTTCTTAACAAAATTGCTTGACTCAACCATTTTTACCATCTTTTGTGGCACTATATAATATTTATATTTTCATTAAGTAATTAAATACCTAACAAAAGTCTTTGAACGATTAAATAGTCTCCATCATTTATAGAGCATGGAAATGTGTACAAACATGTTATAGTAACTAGTACATTTCTATGTTAACTTCTGTAAGTACTAAACTATAATAAAATAAATTTAATATTACAACGAAATGGTGTACAAAATATAGCTATATGATGTATTAAGATATCGTATTATTCCATCGTCTGTTGTTGTTTTTCCCTTCTAACAAGGTTATTCACCTTAGCGTTGTTTTTGAAGAGTTTAAAATTATATAGAGCCGCAAGGAAAATGAGAGTTTTATTAGTTTAAAGTACATAGCCTTGTATGCGTCGTGTGTGTGACTTCATCACTATGTATGTCTGCATGTATATGTAAGTATATTGAAATATATTGTAAATAATTTTTGTTGAATTTTACAAACACGAAAGAATCACATGCTACAGATCTTTATGCTTGTTTTATTGTAACTATTATAAGGAATTTGTTTATTTGTACATTTAGTAGAAAACTTAGATATTCTTGCCAATTTCTTTGTATTTCTACAATTCAATACATTTTGAATGAATGAATTACCTTTACTGTTCAATCTCTACTTAAATCTTTACATATATAACTTTTGATTCTTATACATGTCGGTTACCTCACGATGTTTTCCTTTACCATTCAAGCAGTAGTGATGTATAAATATGCACAGATAAATTGTAAAAATAATTTATTTCCTGCGTGCTCGCTTGGTCTCTAACCTTCGACTTATTGATTTGAAGTACCTACTCCTCGTACTTAGTAACGTAAGTACTCCTATGAGCCATAACTGCATTGCATAGCTTCTATCGCGGGCCTTGAGCGCGGGGACCGAATCTAGAAATTCCGTAACGAAAAAAACCCTCACGCTCCCCACTCCGACGGGCACGGAGGTTGGCTTGAAGGCCTACTATGCAATAGCTTTACCGCGGCAGTCCCCGAGTGCCACACGTCTTTTTTTATATTGGCACAAGAGTTACTAAATAAACAACATTACCTAAAAACTAGTCGTCCCATAAAAACCGTTTCCAGAATCCGAAGATAAAGAATAATATATCCAAGACTAGTATTTTATGTTATCATAAAAGCACAATACATTTCTTCATATTCCAAACACAGATTTATATTGTAAAGATAGCAAAAACTGGTAATAAAATTCATGTCGTAAATGTTATAAAGGGTACATTTTGGTATCTATTTCAGTGATATGTGGGTAATATGATCATATTTTATATTTCAAGTTATGTTAGTAAAATTATACGCCTTTTTTTAAGTGGAGAAATAGTTAGGTAATACATAATATTATCTAGGGCATGCTAAAAGGGTCGCCCCCAGCACTATGATGTATCATACCAATATTATTTCCCAAAAAGCAGTTTTAGTTTCACTGGAACTAAAACTGCTTTTTTCTAATCACATGCCTCCAAAATGGCTTGAACTGATTTTGATGAAATTTTTATAGTCCTACACAATTTTAAAACCTCTTACTAACATGTCAAAATGCCTGTAAGGTAGTATTAATCTATAATACAAATAAGAATTGAATGGAAATATTGCATCGACTTTGCATCGAATAATAAAAGTGAATTTTATTTGGAGCGCGTTTGACAGCCGCTGATATAACACTCGGTAATTACTTTGAATAAAATAATTATTTGGGTGCAGCTTATTTTAGAGAATATTATCAAATTATAGTGAAAGTTCACCACAAAATCTCAAAACTGATCGTGAACTTTTTACAGTTTAAAAGAACTCTATTAAAATGCCTTAATTCACTAATGACTTAATGAATTTTAAAAATTATATTTTGTATCTATATTATACATAGTTTCTATACCTTTTTTGTTTAATTCTTTTTTATAGTTTCTATACCTAAGGATCGTCGTCATTTAGTACATGATTAGACCGCCCGAGCTGTCCATGTCCGTGTACGTCGCTCAGCCGTTAACTGCTCGAGCCGCCCGTGAACGCTTCAAGCAGTTGAGACCGACGGCTTGAAGCCGCGACCGCGTGGTGAAATATATATTGACATTCATTCACCGCCGTAAACTTGTATATAAATTATAATGGAACGTTGATTTAGTAACAATATTCTCGTCTAAGCTTCTATGAATATTACCACATTATATAAGATAACACACAATTAATATTATAATATACAGAAATTGCCATTCTAGTTTACCCTAGAGCTTTGATTACGATATTTGGCATATCTACTATAATCTAATAGGTATATTGATATTATAACGGTAATAGCTTGTGGTGTTTTGCATTATAAATATAAATTATCAATTAATTTTGGAAATGTTATAGATATGTATTTGTGCTTTGGCATAAGGCGGTCCTCACAGAGCAAGCAGCCTCGCGAAGCATTTGCTGCGCGAAGCAGCTCGGTCAGTGTGGACTTGACTCAGCCGAGGAAAATAAAAATACACGCATCAAATTAATTTATTTATTAATTATGGATAGGTAAAGAAAAACGCAATTATTATTTTTATAATTTTTATAAAAAAGGCTTTCTAAATAATAGGTATAACAAAGAGACAGAGAAAAGTCATTGAGCGGATACTAACCGATAAATAACTACCGATATATTTTCCAAATCTAGGTTGTTTTCATGAAAAAGGTCCATGTGCCTTTCTAGGGCAACTTATATATACGGAGAAGTTGGTAATCTGCTTGATTAGCTAAACAACTTTTCTTGTATTCCTCTGGAGTTCATATCAAGATATTGTTGATTGTAGCCGCTCCTTTCTCCATCTCACTAAGGCTATTGCAGACCTATAAAAACCACATAATATATTAGCTGTCATTTCACAATCAAATTCAACGATACAAATAGTAGTACGTATAAAAACACAACCAAAATCATATACACCGATTACAACCACTCCGTTAAAATTACACCACCCTTAACATGTAACCGACAATGCAAAATATCATCACAAAATTAATTTTGATTCAAAAAACATGCCAATTTTAAACAAAATATGAGCGGCCACTACTATATAATTGCTTTTCAAGCTGATATAACATGCATGAGTTGGATGCAATAACAGCAAAGCCGCAGTGCATTGTACTCGACACGTATTTTAATTTGTTACTTCATAATCTTTTCAACCAACTTCAAAACAGGAGGAGATTCTCTATGCGACGATATCTTTTTGGGTACGTTACCGGTTCGACTGCTCAATTGGACAGCATTTTTTGGGTTTGTGACCGCTGAACTTTTGACGGTGAATGGATTTTTGTGTTTTTTTTTTGTTTTTTTTTTTGGTTTGTTCCATTTAAATTGTCCAGTTCCGACTATTCCGTTAACCAAACAACCTAAGTTTAGTTTCTGTTAAAAACACTTATTGTTAATTGACCATTTGTTTGGAAGAAATCGCTATTTAGCGATAAGGCCGCCGTTTGTTTTATCCTAGGTTAAGTCTTAATTTATAATTTATTCAGAGCAATAAAGCATAAATAAATAAATATCACTAACCCGAGACTAGCACTCCTTTAGTAAAAAGCTTAGGTATTATTTTTAGAAATGTAATCATGTATTTCCCCTGAGCACGAATTAGTACAGGGCTCTGAATTTCTAAATGGAATTTATAATCAATATGTTAATGTCTTGGGTGATTTAGAACGTGTAATATTGTGAGGTTAGATTCATTTCATAGTGCTTTAATAATCGATTATATTAATTAAGAGTATGTGTGAGATGATTAAGTGATGTAGATGTTTATTATGATATGGACTTCTTTACTTAGATACTAATTAATAATACCGACGGAATTTCATCTGCTATTCTTTACTTTAATGATACTTGCCAGGGAATATAGTATAGTGTACAAGTATGGGCGTAAATACAAATGAAAAAAAGAAATGCACTCCCTATGTAATGTACTCTTATAGATCAATGGGAAGGAAGATCACCACGATCGAAGAAAATTCAGGGGCAGTGCCGTAACAAGGCCGTAACAATTTTTTTTTTTTTTTTCTTTTTTTTTTTTTAGGACATTATTACACAAATCGACCTAGTCCCACAGTAAGCTCAATTAAGGCTTGTGTTGTGGGTACTAGGCGACGATAAATATAATATTTAATAAATACATATACTTATAGATAATAACACCCAGACCCAAGAACAAATAATTGAGTTCATCACACAAATATTTGCCCTGACCGGGGATCGAACCCGGGACCGTCAGCTCAGTAGGCAGTTACTTTACCACTGCGCCAACCGCGTCGTCAAAAATTATGTCGGGAGTTACTATGATGTCTCAATACAGTATTATTGAAATGTATGAAAATTATAGAGCTGTATAGATATCACTTTCCCAGCCTGGAATTAATACTGCTTTAAGACGTCACAGAAATCTGTACGTTAGCAATTAATGGAAAGAAAGAAGTCATGGAATTAATATTGCTTTATTAAAACACTAGATTTCCGCCCGCGGCTTCGCCCGCGTTTGCAAATGAAAACCCGCATAGTTCCCGTTCCCGTGGGATTTCCGGGATAAAAACTATCCTATGTGTTAATCCAAGTTACCCTCTATATGTGTGCTAAATTTCATTGTAATCGGTTCAGTAGTTTTTACGTGAAAGAGTAACAAACATCCATACATCCATACATCCATACATCCATACATCCATACATCCTTACAAACTTTCGCCTTTATAATATATATATTAGATCATGGTTTTAGCAACCACGAATATCCGCACATTAGGAAAATTAATGAAAAGAATCAAACAATAAGAAATATTACGTTTTAATGTAATATCTTTTGTGTGATAATTGAACACAATGGAGACATTATTTTAATTACAATTACTGTGTTAATAGTTGGTACAATTTTATCGTGATTGTCTATGAACGTTTATAACTAATCATCGTCAACCTTATTGTACTTAGAAAATTTTCCAAAGTTAAAAAGACATTTAATTCGATTTACAAGAGAAACGAGGAAAATTTGGTTATAATAACATTAACTTATAAAACACAATAAGGGTAAAAGGTCAAATTAATTTTTATGAAAATCAAATTCTCTTTTAATAAAAAGTTTTCAACCCTCAACTCGCACTAAACATCCAAATTCACAATAGATGTTTTAAAACACAAAATTACTTTCACAAATTGGCTACAAAAGGTGTTTCGAATGAATTAAAAAATTTCTGTAGCCCCTTTTGCGTCTGCGAAAACGTTGTTAGACTTTTTATATCTTTTGTAGACCATTTGTAAAATACATGTATATTTCTACACGTGTATCTAAGATTAGTCTAATAGGATCTAAGCGATGAGGTTTCTGACGCGTGCAAAATTCAATTTGATATTTTCAATTGAACTGCACGTAACCTTTACTCCTATAGGTAAAGTGTGATAAAATCGATATTAGTATATCTACACTTACTCGTGTTTGATTTGATGCTTAAATAAAATTTACATTTATTTTCTTTTTGTCTCATCAATTACATTGCCATCAAAGCACAGATAATGTTTCATCTTATTTAACACCCTACCTCAATGTAATAAATGGGACAACATAATAACATAATATATAACTACCATACTACCTTAAAACTAGTACACATCTAATACAATAATTATCAAATATTTATGCATAGCATTAAAGATACATGCTTATTACACAATACCACATTTTTCAACAAATTTTAACAACAACTCTTTTTTTAATGGCTTTGTATACATGTCCGCCACTTGTTCATTAGTAGATACATATTTTACATTTATTTTACCACGCAATATTAACTCTCTTATATACTTAATGATGTTTTATATCTATATGTTTAAGTCTTTTTACATTATTAGTATTAGCTACCATAATGGCTGACTGATTGTCACATAATATTGTTACTGGAGACACATTAGAAATATTAAAATCATTAAGTATATTAATCAACCAACAAGCTTCACTTGATGCCATGCTCATTGCTACATACTCTGCCTCAGTAGAAGAAATGCTAACAGTACTTTGTCTTTTAGAGCACCAAGATATAAGGCAATTAGAAAATATAAAACAATAACCAGTTGTAGACTTTCTATCCCTAAGATCTCCCCCCCAATCAGCATCACAATAACCTAACAGCTCATCATCATTACATTTATACACAAGTTTATAATTTATTGTATGTTTAATGTATCGCAAAACCCTTTTTAAAGCTACTAATAAAGTTTCATTAGCACGGTCTTGGAATCTACTCAATATTGATAGTGCCACACATAGATCAGGTCGTGTGCCTGATACTGCATACATTAAACATCCAATAATCTGTCTACACAAATTTTCTGTATTTTTATCTGTTTTACATTCACTTTCCAATATTTTAGTATTAAAGTTTTGATCCATAGGTGTACTTATAGGTTTACAGTCGTACATATTAAATCTTTTCAAGACATTTTCTAGATAAGCTTTTTGACATAACTCTGTAACCCCAATATCTAAATTCTGTTTAATATTTATCCCCAAAAAATCTGAAACCAAACCCAAATTTTTCATCTTAAATTCCTTATTTAGCATTAACTTAAATTTACATACTTGACTCTCATCAGTTCCAAAGACAAGTAAATCATCAACATAAATTATAACATACAACTTTTGTTTATCATTACATTTTGAGTAAAGACAAGAATCACACTGAGATCTTTTAAAACCTTCTCTAATCATCACAGAGTTGAATTTTACATTCCAGTACTTTGGAGATTTCTTAATTCCATACAGAGACCTATTTAACTTTACAATATTTTCACCATTGTTATATGCCCCTTCAGGTAATTTTAAATAAACATCTTCCTCTATATCACCATATAAAAATGCCCCTGTTACATCCATTTGTGAGACTGGTAAGTTAAGTTTTGTTGCTACTGCTAAAAATAATCTAAATGTTGACAATTTTGCTACAGGTGCATAAATGTCATTATAACTTAATACATCATTTTGCTCGAACCCTCTAGCTACTAACCTAGCTTTATATTGCAAAGAATTATTATTACTTTTAATCTTAAACACCCATTTACTATTAATAACTTTAGTATTATCAGGTAACTTACAAATATTCCATGTGTTATTTTCCTTGAGAGTTTGTAGTTCTTTCTGAATTGCTTCCTTCCACTTACAAGAGTCCGGGCTACTCATGGCTTCTTCAAATGTTTTAGGCTCACCGTCAGACACCAAAGCGTTGTGACATTCATAAAACGCAGTTGGCTTCCTCACACGATTGGTTCGCTGTCTGGTTATTTCACTATCACTTGGTCCACTCGAGTCCCCACTTTCACTTGGTTCATACAAACTTCCCTCACTTTCTGTATCACTATTTGTTTCTTGATAAGTATCCTCTAGATTATTATTCAAACATTTTTCTTCATTTGGTTTTTGTATTTCACTGGCTGGTAACTGTGCAGGCAAAAGATTGTATAAGCTGCTGTCATCAAATTCTCCTGTATCACTCTGATTACTTTCAAGAAAAACAATATCTCTTCTTATTACAATAGTATCACTACAAGGAAAATACACTCTATATCCCTTTGTAGTTTCTCCATATCCCACCAGTAGACCTTTCTCTCCCTTTGGGTCCCACTTCTTCCTCTGTACTTTTGGGGTGTGGACAAAAACTGTAGTACCAAATATTTTTAGGTTATTTATATCATATGTTTTGTTGAACCACAATTCATAAGGAGTTTTTGTTTGAACACTACTTTTACCTGTTCTATTTATAACATATGCTGCAGTATTGACTGCTTCAGCCCATAATTTCTTTGACAAGTTCTTAGCGCACAACATTGTCCTAGCAGCCTCAACCAGTGTTCTATTTTCCCTCTCCGCATTGCCATTCTGCTCAGGGGTATAGGGAACAGATGTTTGATGAATAATACCCTTTATATGGAACATTTCCTGGACCTCTTTGTTAATAAATTCTGTTCCATTATCACTTCTGAATATTTTAACCGTATTTCCTGTTTCATTTTCTACTCGAGCAATAAAGTTTCTAATACACTTTTTAATTTCATCTTTATTTTTAATAAAATAGACCATCCGGTATTTTGAGAAGTCATCTTTAAATACAATAAAATATCTGGAACCTCCGAGTGATGACACCTCCATGGGTCCACAGGTATCTGCGTGAATTATTTCACAAACTTTTGTGCTAATATTTTTACTCACTGGATAGGGCAAACGATGGATTTTGCCCTTCAAACAACTTTCACATTTCTTCGAATCACTCTCAAAGAAAGCAACATTATTTTTCTTCAATATATCTTTCACGTATTGCAGGTTTTGGTGGGCTAACCTTTCATGCCACACATTCAAATCTTCGTGTGTAAGTTTAGCTGCATTAACTAAACAATTTGTATAAAAGCGGCAGTCCAACACATACATATTGCCACTTCGCTGTGCAACTGCTACAATCTCATTGTACTTGTTGTAAAATTGACATTTGTTCTGGTTTGTTATTATGACATAACCTCTACTTGTGACACGAGTAACAGATAACAGGTTCATTTTTAACTCGGGAACATAAAGAACATTGTCTATGGTTGTGTGAATCCATTCATTGCCGTTCCATACTTCAAGCACCACCTGCCCGCATCCTTCAACACTAATCTGATTTCCATTACCGACAGTCACCAACTTATTTGTAACATTTGAATATGATGAAAAAAGTTTATGATCACAGCACATATGTTCACTTGCACCGGAGTCTACTAGCCACTGGGTTTTGTGGAAATTATCGCTGATTGCACTTTCTACAACAAATGCATTGTTTTCTTTTTGATTCTTGAAACGACACTGACTTTTAACATGTCCAACTTTTTTACAATAATAACACCTCTGCTCAAATCGACCCTCATTGCGGTTATTATTATTATGATGATTATTGTGAGGACTTGCACCTTTTTTATATCTGCATTCACTTTGATAGTGCCCAACTTTATGACATTTAAAGCACTTCACCAATTTCTTCTTCGCAACAAATGCAGCAGAAGATGAATGTGCAGTTTCACTGCCACTTTTATCCTTTATCCTTTCTTCTTCTATGAGTAATCTGGCTACTAAATTATCGTAGGTCTGCTTGTCGTCAGCTGCAGATTCCCATGCAGATACAAAATGTTTGTACTGGTCTGGCAATGACATTAAAACTTTTGTTATTACGAGCTTATCGGATATTGTTTCACCATGGTGTTTTAATTGATTTTGCATTTCTTGAATCTTTGATAAAAAGGTAGACATTTCCATACCATCTTCATACTTGAATTGAAAAAATCTTTGTTGAATAATATGGATGCTTGTCTCTGATTTTTGTTCATATACACTTAGAAGTTTTCTCCACATCTCAGCCGAGGTTTCACATGATAAAATATGTACCATGACATCTTCTGACATCCGTGTAACCAGTATTGTCTGGGCTTTTGCATCGGAAGTTATCCACTTAGTACGGTCGGCAACATTTTCGGGTTTTATTGTAGTGCCGTTCACTATGTCAAACAAGCCCTGGCCTCGCAGCAAGACCGAAGTTTGAAAGCGCCATATATTCCAATTCTTGGAGCCTTCCAATTTTATTGCTCCCTGTCCGTGTAATAATGAATCCATTGTATCTGACCGATTCCTCTTCTCCTTGCCTCGTTCCAACCGACGAGTTATTTCCTTCCTGACAATTTCAACCTTCAGGCACGTGGTCGCGACGCCGCACGTGCTATTTTATTCACGTTGATGCTTTTGCCAGTATTACTTCTTGCGTTTACTTTAATCCAATCTGATTACGAGTCTGGGCCCATAACCAAAAGGAAGTTGGATTAAAAAAACAGTTTAATATTACACGTTTATTTCTATGCGCAGTAGCCATTAAGATACAAAGTTCGCCATGACAGTTTTTACTTATATGAAAGAGTGAGAGAGAATACTTTTCTTTTTGTCTCATCAATTACATTGCCATCAAAGCACAGATAATGTTTCATCTTATTTAACATGCTTTTACAATTAAAAGTAGGCACAATATGTTTTATATCTAAACACTCTAAAGACTTTGTAGTGATACGATGGGCAGCGGGCATCACTATGTCACTAGTGACCCGCCTGGTCGGTTGCCCCCATAACTATAAAAAAAGGAATAAAAAATCACGTTTTAAATACATTCATAAGTAGAGATTAAATATGCAACATGCACAATTGGTCTAGGCCTAAATCTTTATTTCAAATCATGAAGATTTTCATCGATGAGAATTGTGATGACCTTATCAATTATGAAATAGAATTAAAGCAGAATATTAATTAGCTCTTCCTTTTACTCTTCCTTTCTCCCTTCTTTAAAAGCTTAATCATTTAATAATTGTTTTACAAAACAAATATTTGTACGCTAATAAGAGCACGATAAGTTAAAAATAAATCGTTTGCAACTGGAGGAAATTAATCAATGTTACAAAAGTCCAGTAGACATAGCCCCAATTCCTAAATGTTGATTCCTCTTAATTGTTTGTCTAAGTGAAATGTATAAAGACATCACTTGAGTTCAAAGGGTCCATAACACTTGAATCTCTAATTCCCGCGTTTGAGACATTTTGTCCGCTTAATCAAGAGAATTTGGATATCTTCTCATTAGACATAGGTACTTGTTAGACGTTTGGGAATTCTTAGAACTGTCCGTAAAACGACAGCCGTGCTTTGCTACGCTATTATTTATATAGAGCTGATAATACGTGGAAGTGAACTGTATAATGTTTGGTGGAATAACATTTACATGTAAAGCTGATTCACTGTGATTCAAGTAAACTACTACTTCTAGCATTTACATGTTAGAAGTAGTATGCCCTATACAAACACAAATGTTTGTTTGCGATAATTAAATACATTGAAAATACAGACTTTGTAAATAAGTAATTAGACAAATTTCGAAATAAATGTTAATAAATATTTTAAAACAAAGCATGAAATAAAAGCATAAACACTCTACTAGACACTTTACAGTGTACCTCATACAATCTAAACAGTTTTGCTATTTTGAAAGTATAATTATTAATTACTACAATTAAAATAATAATGAAAAAGAACGCTGTTTCTTATTTTAAACAACACACATAAATATATAAAAGTATCACATTATTTCAGTGAAGCGACGGTTGTAACAGCTCCATATAATTCCATCCACTTCAACCTGCTGTCGGAATAATGAGCTCCAAGCTTTAATATTTTTAATTTAGGAGCAACCTTAATGGCTGTGTCAGTTGTCAAGCCGCCTTTTTTTGTAAACATGACTGATTTCTTCCATAAAATGAACATTTCTCGTTTAATTATGAACGCTTGGAAAAAAGCCTATTTGATTTTGATTCGTTGAATCAGAGAACTCAGTCGTGTTGACAAAATGAAATCACGGAATAAATAATACATTTTTTGTTTGAACACAATACGCATCAATCGCAGATTTGTATAAAACAATTTATGGTTTTCAATATCATGATACGATTTTGAATACGCGTTTGAAATGCTCTTTAGTTAATGTTACTTTTGTGCGATATGAAAAAAGTATGTCTATTTATTATTTATTAAATTATGATGTAAAAGTATAACAATTACCTACTGAAGGTTGCTAACCTTAACTACGGACGTTATGTTTTTGTAACACTTCAATGGATACGCTGTCTCACGAAAAAATATAAAACTCATATTATTGGAAACAATGATCTCAATTAATAATCATATTTATCCATTTATTAATATATAATAATAATATGAACGATTTAAACCTTATCCTCATTCTAAGGTGATATTTTAGAATATAAATAACCAGATTTATGACGTAGCCAAATTCGTAGCCGTTCGTAGCAGCTTTCCTATTTATTTACTCCTTATTTATATATAAAACTAGCTTTGCGGCCGCAGCTTCACCTGTGTGCCACGCTATTAGTGAACACAGAATAAAAATCGATGCAGGTTTTTCAGTTTATCGCGAACAGACAGACGCAAGGGATGACTAGGTTTATAATATGCTCGCTTGCCGCCCGTGACCGCCGACCGCCTTCTTGGTACAGTGGTTGACGCGTGAGCGTAGAACCGAGGGGTCCTGGGTTCGATTCCCAGTGGAGACGAAGAAAAAAAAATGTCTCGGTCTTGCAGGACACAGAAGGCTGATCACCTACTTGTCCCTAAAGAAAATCGATCAGTGAAACAGATGTATGAATAATGCATCTGCCCGCGGCATCAATTGTCTAAAACCTAATAAATTTTATTTTAAAACCTTCCTGTTTAATCACTCTATCTATTTAGATAAACCGCAACAAAATTCTTTGCGTATTTTTAAAGACATAGGCATACATATACGGACAGTCAAAGCGATTTTGTTTTTTACTATGTAGTGATAGTGATGATTGATACATATATATGTAATATGTATTCTTAGATCTATAATGATGTTATTAAACCAATAATATCTCAAAATCAATTGAATATGACCACAGTAATTACGTAGTCAGTTAATTGGTACTAAATTATATCCAGAGGCCGCAATCTCGTAAGACAGGTGTCTGCGATTCGCTGACATAGTCATTAATCTTGTGTCTAAATAGATAATAATTGCTGAAGCGTATATGTATGTTGTTATGTATGTTATGTTCGTGTATTTTCTACTCATTAAGTGTATCTAACATTGAATAATATTTAATGTGAAAAATAGTTAGTAATTGAGTCTTAAGATTCGAATTTATTGAAGGTAAGCAGATTTAATTATTTGAAAACACAATATCAATAGAGTTTTAGAGATCAATTTCTGAGGACTTAATTAAAAAAAAATCACTTATGGAAATTAAAATGGCAATCATAATGGATTGCATAATGCATATCTTTAATCTACCTGAAAATTAAAAATAAATGCTTAAAATATAGGTAGCTACAGAATTGTCTAAGACTTTTATACTTACATAATATATATTTTTTTATTTTTGCACTATCCCTATTAACTTCATACATTTCCTTTCCCATCAGGTTCTCTGGTAGAGATTGCTTATTAGCAATAAGGCCGCCTCTAGCACTATGCCTTTCTTTTTGTAACAATGTTATTTTTGTCAAAATTTAGCTTGTGCAATAAAGTGTTATAAACAAATTAATATTTCTCACGTAAGTGATGGATGGCTCTACAACACATTCTCTTTCCTTAGACGACAGTATTTTTTTTAATAAGTGATGGCTCTAGAATAAATTTGCTTCGTTCCACAAATTCAGTCTTCAGCAGAGGCGTTAATGTACTTAAATATAAAGCTACAAAATTAAGGTGTCACCAACTAGACAAGAAAACATTTTGTTCAATAAGGGTATATAATTCGATAAGGTTATATTTTGACAGACTCCATTGTAAAGATTACAATGGAGTTTGTTCGTATGTAAAATTGTGAAATCATTCGTAATAATAATTGAATTATTTTATCAGATAATGTTTTGTGTGATAAGATTTAATGGGCGAAATGTTTTTTGCTCTTGTTTCAGTAAAATAGACTGAATATTTAGACTGAAACACAAAAACACAATATCAAAATTGTATTGATATCAATAGAGTTTTAGAGATTGATTTCTAAGGATTTTAATCAAAAAAATCACTCATTGAAATTAAAATGGCAATCATAATGGATTGCATATCTTTAATCTACCTGAAAACTAAAAATAAATGCTTAAAATATAGGTAGCTACAGAATAAATTGTCTAAGACAACATAAAGGAATAATTTATATTATCTTTTGATTTATATCAAATCATTGTATATCTATAAAATAATGTGTACAATCTTATTCTTTTTTTATTATTTGAAGTCTTCTGCAAGATCAATACATAACTTTGGGGAAAAGTCTGAAATCGAGATATTGAGGAAAAGGTTTACCAATTTATATTAAATGTATTACACGATAAATGCATTCAGCTTCTAAATTGAGTCGCTAATTAACTTACAGGCGAAAAGGCGGCCAAAATAAAGAGCCAAAAAATATCTTACGCTCACAAATTGAGCAAGGGTCCTCATAAAAAGTAGCAGTATACTTCCTTCCGCGCTAGTAAACACAGGGGTCTCTTAAATTTTTCCCGTATATAATCGAATAGAACGGCTGTTTGTAAAAAACAATATCTATGTTACCTTTAAAACCCATTTTGTCCGTTGCTTTTTCTCTGACGAAAAAAACTGATTGAAATAAAAAATAGAGCCTATAATAGTGTTAAAAACAGTTTTATTTAAAATATGGCATGTTATAATTGTCAGGCATTTTCACTACTTGTAAAAAGCCATTTACAACTAGTTCTAACTAAGAAAAAGTGTTGTAAGGGCAAACGGGTTTTAACGGTATTATCTATAAAATTAATTAAATAAGGATTCTGTCAAAAAAGCTAAATCGATAGCCGCACATTTATATTTGTTACGCTTACGATTAAGGAAATAATAAAGATTTTTCTAAGAAAATAATATTGTATCCAAATTAAATGTTTCAGGAATAAAATAATCCCATAATTTAACGGGACACTGTCTTATTCGGTATTTCAGACGAAAAGCAAAACCAATAAATTAAAAAGTCATTCACCTTGTTAACTTTAGTCGATAGAAATAAAGAAAAATATACAGAAGGACATTTTATAACGTCTTTATGGTTGTTGCACATAATATTGCGGAAAAATAATTCACAACAATGAAAGTATGTGAAAAACAACTGAATTTGCCCACGAACTTTTTCTTGAGTAGCAAACTCACTATAATTCATCACCGAAGTATCTGTAGTACTATAACAACCAAAATAAAATATTATTATATGCCTTACACAATACTGGAATAAAGTAACCTATGATTTACACGTACACAAAATAATACTATTCTATTCTTATGTAAATCAGCAAAAAAAACATCTTCACTATTCATATACAAACAACTGTCAGATTTATAAACAAGACACACCACAAACAATTATACTAATCCAGACAAAACACATACAAAAATGTCACACAGTCAAAACTTAATATACCTAGAGCTGAAAATTGGCACAGACGTTAAAATATCATCTGTACTAATATAATAAAGCTGAAGAGTAATTTGTTTATTGGTTTGTTTGTTTGAACGCGCTAAACTGCTGGTTCGCTAATCCGATTTGAAAAATTATTTCGGTGTTAGATAGCCCATTTATCGAGGAATACTATAGGCGATATAACATTACGCTAAGACCAACAGGAGCGGAGCCACGCGGGTGACCGATCTCTACAGATATCTACAGAAATAGCCCAAACACTTTCTTTCTTTTTTCTTTATCACATACATCATATTCAGTTTACATAACAAAACTCTATGTTACATAATTGTAATTAGTATTTAAATAAGACTAGTTTATTTTTTCTTATATTCCTCTCCTCTTTTCACTGCATAAATTAGTAACTTCTTTGACGCAGATATTAGAAGTTTATGATTTACCACGATAAAGTCCGTACATTCCATCTCCGTACATATTGTCTTAAAATTTCCAATGAATTTTGACCCTTATGAAAACTTTACACCAAATTTATTGTCTACATATTTTCGAGAACATCTGCGCTTAAAAAGTTTATTAAACGTAAAATGTTTTATTATTCTGTAACAATTAATTAGGAAG
Organism: Colias eurytheme; assembly: GCF_061535395.1. Taxonomy (NCBI): domain Eukaryota; kingdom Metazoa; phylum Arthropoda; class Insecta; order Lepidoptera; family Pieridae; genus Colias; species Colias eurytheme. Next base: position 3,470,011 of record NC_143001.1, read on the forward strand.
AGAGGCCATCATAAAATTACGGTGTAGCCATCTTCCGGTGTCAAATATACTTAAACATTTATTTGTTGAGGATCTGTTTACTTTCCGAATGGTTATTTCTTTATCAAAATGGCTACGGGTATTTATTTACGTTTTTATTTATTGGAATCTATATTTATATAAGTAGCAATAGATATAATGTTTTACAAGAAATTAGTTAGTGAAAAATATTTAGGAAACGAGAGGATGGAAATAAATCACGATGAAGGCAGAAATAGTGAATAGGATATATTATTCGGTCACATTGTAAAAACAGTTAAACATATAAAATGAACTGAAAAGTGATTGCAAGACATCTATGATTTGAATAGTTTATTATCGTAATCCAGCCTATATTTTCACGTCAATATTTTTAGTTTCCACTTCACACAGGCCTGCTAGGTTAAAACACAGAAAAGTTATAATACAGACATAGTACAGGGTTAAAGGCCATAATAATATTTAAAGCGTTTGCCAAATTCGTGTTGGAAGATGTAATCGTGGAGCTTCATAGGTACTTCTTGGATTTGAAGTTTCCTTAAGATATATTTTTTCTTCAACGATAGAAGGTCAGGAAAAATTATAGATAATTGAAAAAATAATTTTAATCTTTGTTTGTTCATTAGTTTTGAAACCGCAACCTTTTGAAATCTAAAGCCACAGAATACATAATAGTAGCTAAACCTAAAGCCTTGTTTCATTCGAAATTTCATTATTTGCTTAGTATAAATATTATTTTAACTAACCTAATTAAATTGATATTTGTAACATTGCGGTAATAATGTTTATGTACGCGTTGATCGGCATTGATTATTCATTATCATTGTTTGTATAATCTTTATGTGTTTTAGGGATTATCACGCTGTTATCGGCGAACGTTTATTTTGTAACTATGCAGTTTATAGTGTAATGTTTTTATAGTTTTTAATAACAATTTGGCATTAAATTGTATGAAAACTATATCTCTGTGTGAATGTGTGTGTGTCCTGTGTGAATGTAGAGCTGCAGAGGAGACCTAGTTTTTATTGCCGGTGGAAACAAAAATTTGTAAAAAGTTACATAAAATTTTCTATTTATTTTATTCAGTTTATTATTACTCAGAATACAAAACAACAAGATTCGTAAAAACATAATTATTTCTCACATTTTTTCTAGACAATCAAGAGAAAATAAATTCATCAACGCATCAATTTACGCAACATTTGTCTTCTGAATCTAGCTTTCAAGTAATTAATTAGACAAAAATATAAATAATAGTTTATATATAAATAAAATAATATTAATCAAATCAGAGCGATGTATCAGTGTCCGCAGCGCCACTTCTAACATCGCTAATGAGATGGTTAACCAAACCCTAATGGATAGACAGACACTCAATTTAACGTAGGTATAGGAATAAATTCACGTATTTAGTTTATCTTTATTTCCTATAGATTTTAGATTTTTTAGGCGCGTTGATAGTAAAATTTCAAGGTCGCGCCATGGCAATACCGTCACGTCATGGAATAAGGCGACTATTTTGGTATCTTTGAATCTGGCCAAAGAAGTTTTACTTCTGACACGTGTGCTCTGCACACACGCTCTTTTTTATTAAAGAGTCACAGTAATTTATCGCTTTGAATATTCCCAATAAAATTTAATACTAAATTACATATTTATTATTATCATACAAACGTTTAAAAGACAACAATGAAAACTACTTAATAATTATTAATAGGTACCAGCTATGTCTATTCTTTTATATCGAACTGTTTTTTTAGTTTTCTATACAATTGTATAGAAAACTGCATAATATATGGATAGGATGGTTCTTATGGAGAGAAAACGTAAACATGTACCACGGTCGAAGCCGGGGGACCGCAAGTAATATCATATAATACAATTTTTTGGCTAGTTTCTATAAACGGGGCCCCAGAGCAACACATTCCATCCCTGCCACGTTGTTTAAACTCTCATACAGGCATGATAAATGACGAGAGTCGAGAAATACAATTTTATAGTTCAACGACCATTATTGTACCGCGGACCGCAATCCATTGTAATTTCACCGCGGTAATGATACTAATAAACAATAATTCTCAGTATGGATAATGCCTGTTAAATATTATGTTATTCCTGTTATAAATTCCGTCCCATCGGACGCGTTATTAGATAAATTCCGTTATTTTCAACAAAATAATGTAGGTGATGTCGTAAAAATCATGGAAGTAAATACTACTGTCTCTTTAATAGGCATTGTGATTTGTAGAGTGTAGTGTTTACGGTGTAATTGTTTAATGACACAAAGGTGTAAATATACGTTTTAACTTCGATCTTAATTTGTTTATGATAATTACCTGACTTAGTATAAACTATATAAGCCCCGAAGCATGTTGACCTCCTTGGTACAGTAATTAATGCGTGAACATCAAACACACGGGTCCTGGCTTCTATTCACAGTGGGGAGTAACAAAATTGTCTTAGTATACCAGAACATAATATGAGGTAATAGGTGATTCCTTGCTTTTTCGTAAAGAAAATTGAAAATTGAAACAGATTTCAAATACCTACATTTACCTCATACCCCACATGGGAAAAACTTCACATTTACCAAGCATGTGGACATAATATGTAACTGAGAGGCACTCAGAAAACTCCATGAAAGCCCATAAAGAGAGCCATTTATTCCTCAAGTTAGTTACGATGTTTTGACCTCAATCTAGACTTTATAATTAGTCGCGTTAAACCTAACCATTACCGTTTTAATTAGGTTTCATTTAATGTCCTAGTCTAGTATTTAATAGCAACGAAATTAAAGATAATATTTTTATGCTTAAAAAGCAATTATCGTTATTCTAATTACTCATCACTTAAAAATACTTGAAGTACCTACTACACGATTCAATTAAACTTTTTGAAGCTTCAAACATAACAACAATACTACTTAATAAACTTTAATATTTTACGTTAGAAAACTAAGATAATAATATTATGTCAAATCATTTCATTTTCAAAATAGGTATGTATCTCTATAAAAACATCTCTACGACTTAATGCCTTTTCCAACTTTTTCAAAATAACGATTTCATAACTATTAAAAATACCATTTCAAATTATTGTCAACTCCAAAAGATGTCTTTTTTTTCTCCCCTACACTTTCAACTTCAAAACCTCCTTTTGCCAGAACAAAAAGAACAATAGAGCTGAAAAATACCTCAAATTATACTTAAAAGGAAATTTGAAATAGCAAAACGAGCATGAATAAAACACAACAAATTCATCATTGCCGCACCTTAACGCGGTATTATGTAAATTGAGTGCAAGTAGCGATTTCCATATTTTTCTGTATCCCAGGACGAAATAAAATATGTACAGTGTACCCCACTCGTGAGGGAAAATTTCAAGAGAATTGTTTATTTCGTTATTGCAAACGTTTCGAAGGTTTGCGAATACAATGTAAATACTTTTTGGGATCCGATTTTTGGAAACGTGGTGTTAGGGACTTATAGTATTGTTTTGATATGTGAAAGAGGGTATTTGTAGGTGTGTTTTGAACTGTTGCAGAGAAATAGAGGTAGGAATTTGTTTGAAATGGGTGTTTTCCATGATCGTAAAGTAAGGAAAACACATTATTGTTGAAAATCCCAAAGTAAACATTAATATAGCTTACTCTCCCACGATATTTTATGTATGACTAGCTGCTCCGCGCGGTTTCACCCCCGTGGCTCCTTTCCTGTTGGCCGTAGCGCTATGATATATAGCCCATAGCCTTCCTTGATAAATTAGCTATCTAACACCGAAAGAATTTTTCAAATCGGACATGTAGTTCCCGAGATTAGCGCGTTCAAACAAACAAACAAACTCTTCAGCTTTATAATATTAGTATAGCTATATGTTATCGAATATTTGATAAATTTTATATTATAGTTGTGAACCAAGTACCCAGGTCTGCCAGACCTTTTATATTTTCAACAACGGGACATGTGAGGCTTCAAAAAGTATGAAGGATAACATAGAAATATGGTTTTAGTTTCATAAATTATAATGTTTCATTTATATTCAATAAAATATAATTACGAAATATATTGATTTTAATTGCCAGACACTTTCCGTGAACCATTACTCTACCAGACGCTTTAAACCTCGAAGCAGTTCTGAAAAAAAATGTTATGATAAAACAAACAGCATTGCAGACAATTTTATATAGATTATACAATCAAGAGCAAATTAATTTCCTAACACACGTCTCTTTCAAATACGAAAGCGGGGAATTTTATCACGGAATGATAAAAATAAGGGATAATATATTCCGGGCAATGCATGCTATTAACGGACATTCGGACCGGAGTCGTCAAATAAAATGTGGAATATACCGCTTTATTCAAATTTAATACGGTCGAATAGTGATAGGTATAGATATAGGTAGGTACAGGTATATGTGGGTTATAAACAGTTATGTTGTATCGTTATCTATAGATATATGTATACTAGCGGTCCGCCCCGGCTTCGCCGATGGTACATATTCACGTTTTCTCTACATAAGAACCATCCTCGTACTTCAAGGAATATAGTAAAAAAAGAATTATCGAAATCGGTTCAGCCGTTCTCAAGTTATGCGCTTACCAACACATTTTGAGATTCATTTTTATATTATAGATAAAAGTGCTTACAGTTTACACACTCGGTACTGCGTAGCGTAGTAGATGTTCTATGGATAACATACTATTCATAACAGGCTATGGAGCTATTATTAAAATGAATCATAGGAGGTTAATGCAGTTTTTCTATTCAGGAATATTACCTATATGTTATCGATCTCAAACGAAAGTAATATATGTTATGGTAGTAGGCTACCAATAGCGTCAACTATGTAGTGTGCTAACATTATTGTACCAACATTAAAAATACTATATAAATAACACTTTATAACAATTACCATATTAAAAATACAAGCAGAAATAACAAAAGGGAGAAATAACAACTCTCTAAACAAAGTGATCTCTCCTTTGTATTTGTTTCCAAGACTAAGCGGTGAGAATAAAGTATTGTAAGCAAAGAAAATAAGATATTCATAATATTTACATACACAAATAGCTGTTACCCATGACCTTATCATTTTGTGTTTATGATATAATGTCATGGATTATAGCTTTTTGTATTGTATCATTACTTTGTAAAGTAACTCACGTTTTAATGTAGGTACGTATTTGAATTGTCGTTGTAGTTTAGTAACTCTATAAACAATAAAAACATATAATGCCTTGCCCGCGGCTACACAAGCTTTGTCTAAAACTTAAAAAAATACATAAATCAACCACTTATAACGACTCTATGTAATAAAAGTATCCGCATCGAAATGCCTTGCATAGTTTTAAAGATCTAAATATGTATACTTAATATAGAAGGGATTTACAGCGGAAAGAGACTTTGTTTCATCCTATACAGTCAAGTATATAGATATAAAACGAATCTTACAAACAAAAATAGCTGAAACCTGTGATATTTAGGCTAGTCTAACAAAGATTTATGAAACATTAAAGTCCACCAATCAAACGTCAGAGCTAACACGTAGTTTGGTACGAAAATAGTAAAAACATTCAGAACCTACGATATTTTGCTGCAACCTGTATGAATTTTGAAAAGCGCTTCCGTACGACTTATTCGAATGCTATGAGCTATGTAAAATAAAAAATCTATTCGTGATATTTCGAGGAGAAATGTATCACGGCTATCTATTAATATTTTGTGGATACTGATGTATTCTGACGTTTTGTTTTTCCTGCTCGATTTTTCCTGTATGCTTTAAATCATTATGTAAGATTTTTATTTTTATATAACTATCTATATTATTAGGTACTACTACTTCTATATATAATTCTGTATGGAAAATATAATGTTTATTGGGTTAAAAACTTAAAAATAGGTGCAATGTTATATGCATGACTGAATTAATGTTATTATAAAAAAACGAAAAAATGCTTATGCTATTAGTAATTAGTTTGTGTAAATTTAACTAAATGTCTATGTGTAAGGTTAACGAAGACTCTAGCTAGTTACATCTCTATGTAACGAATTTTTACGTAACTCTTTTAAAAATTAGATTTTGCCTTATAATTTTAAAAATACGGTCGCGGAAGAATTCTAACAAATACCCGCGGCCCCATCATTAAAGCGGCTCGACGGAACATAGTGGGGTTTTAGTCAGTAAGAATCCGGCCCAACCACGGCTCCTTCCCCGGGGGCCGTGGGTATCTTTGGAAGATTTCCCCACTATAAAAAAAAAGGTTTGATATTATAATATTGTATTGTGAAATTTTTGGTAGCAGGAATTTAATATAGCAATGACAAGTTATTAATTGGATATTTATTGATGAAATGGAATAGTCTCTTTGTACCATACATTCCAAAATACATCGATTTGATAGACAAATAATTTCAAATCTACAATTGGAATTTTGTTATTGAGCTTTTCACTCCTCTATAACTCTAGGTTTTTACTACTTAATGCCCAAGGTAATTATAATTTCAGCATTTACTAGTTGAAAACGAATTGCCTTATTACATAGATGACCATCGTATCTTTCATTGCTTTAAAAGATAAGAAAACAGTATTTATGTTACGTACGGACCAGAAATAAATTTTATAATTACAAGATATCAATTTCCACACTCAAGCTTCGCATGCTTTCAAATTAAATATTCAAAATGTTTTCATTATATTTTCAGTTTAATAATTATAAACTAGAAAATTAAGTCGTAATTAATAAATGAAATAATACGAGTCTGTAAGTACACAGAATTCACGTATAACCAGAAATAAAAGTAATATAAGAATTATGTTAACAGTATGTACTAAGTTGCACACTAAGAATAAAGGCCTATAAACACAAATCGAAACGAAAATCCAACCATAAAATATGATCATCTATTACAATAAAATCCGATGATTTCTACGAGGGGTCTTCCATCGATCACCGAACCCGAATTATAATTGCAAAGCGCTCGCTCAATCAGAGTGAAAAAGATTCTCAATCCCACAAGGGCCTTGGGAATATGTGGAAGTTTGTGCTATAAAATATAGTGTTGTCACTCGTTTGGGGTGTTTTTGTTTGTGGACTTTCTATTGAATGTTGGTCGAGTATTATGTAGTAAACATCTTGATGGTCAAGTATCTAATAGTTAGGATTACTTTTTTTTATTTTATTACTTTTTCACAAGAGTAGGAGATAGGCACTGTTATGGCACAAGGAACAGAAATAAAATTGAAATGCCATTTTATCGTCTAGCTAAAGTTAAAAATTCATTTATGGGCCAAGGTATACTTTTTTACAACAGAATTCCTCATGGTATCAGAGAGTTTAATAGTGCTAAATTTAAAAATTATGTAAAAAACGTATTAGTTCAGAGAGCCTATTACAGCATTAAGGAATATATGGAAGATAAAAACCCATGGAGGGTTATCGCGTAAAAACCACAGGACAGTATTCTCTGGCATATTATGATAATATACAGTTACATATTTTGTAAAATTAAATTGTAATACTGATATGATTTAAAAGAGCAACTATGGAGTTTCTTGCCGGTTCTTCTCCTAGATACTGCTTTCCGAATCGGTGGTAAATGTAAAAAATATGTATTGACGTTTCAAAAGTGCTACTCCAAGAAGTCTAATTGAATAAATAAATGTTTGAGTTTGAGTTTGAGTTTATATATCACTAGCTTTCCGCCCGCGGCTTCGCCCGCTTTATCTAAAACATAATAAATTATATACTAAAACCTTCCTCTTGAATCACTCTATCTATTAAAAAAAAAACGCATAAAATCTGTTGCGTGGTTTTAAAGATTTAAGCATACATAGGGACATAGGGACAAAGAAAGCGACTTTGTTTTATACTATGAAGTGATTATAATGAAAAGAGTAACTATGCTAAAGGGCTAGGATAGGATAAAGGGACATTTCTTTAATGATTTTAAACTATATCGTTAATAATAATAACTATTTTGATGTTTATCGCGAGAGAAATGTAACAAGTACTTTATTTGCTTCGCCTATTTCAATTTCTGTCATCTCTATATTCTAAACATGATCCTAGGTATCTAAAAATTAGTTGATAAATTGTTCTCATCATAAGAAGACGCGGATTGTCAATTAGCCTTATCATAGTAGTACAATAGATTTTCAATCCAATTTGTACGCAAGCACCATTTAAAGTCGCAAGATCGCGAACCCAACAATACTTTAGTACTCCATACCAAAGAAAATAAGGTCCCGTTTACACTATCGATCAGATCTAGCACACTAGAGTGGAGTGGACACACAGATGGCGGGGACAGGTGAAATAGCGCGAAAAATTGACTCGCCTACAAGTACTTCGATCGAACTACCAATAATGTTTACTTGCAACTTACGGCCGTTTCGCTTGCTGGATAATGAAACTAATCAATTTGGTATTAGAACTCAAACAACAAGCTTTAGAAGCTTTATAAAAAAAATACGTGTGGCACTCGAGGACTGCCGCGGTAAAGCTATTGCATAGCATCGCATCGCTGTGCTGGTTGGAGTTGGTGTTAGGTTTTTTCGTTACGGAATTTTTACAATCGGTCGCCGTGCTCAAAAATTACCGACACCATAAGCTTCCTTTTTTTAGGGATATGTATATTAGGTATCGTAATATTAAAAAAACAAAAATATACATAATTCTAACGCAAACATTTACAGATTTACAAATAGTTTCATTAAACAATTAAACAGACAATTGTGCTTTTCGCAATAGTAATGTCACAATTTTCGTCATAAATTATTTATAGTATTTAATATTAAAAGCGTAACTCAATTCGCGTAATCTCATGTTATTTATGTATTAAATTAAAATTATACTAAGTAAATTGTGTTCATAGGATATCTATAAAAATACAATTGAATACATTCTTCGAAATACAGTTCTCGATATTCAATCACTGTGCTTTCACTATTATGTAAGTAAATTAGTACTGAGAAGAATTAATTAGAATATAATAATATTCTCTACGTATAGACGTAGATTTTGTATGGAATTCAAAGCAATATAATTTATCGAAGTCTATAAATCAAAACTTGAATGGTTTTAATATTCATAATTCAATTGCAATGATTTCATGATGTTAACAGATTATAACATGTTTCTATTAGAAATTACTAGCTGCGCTCCGCGGTTTCGCCCGCGTGGCTCCACTCCTGTTGGTCTTAGCGTGATGATATATAGCCAGCCTTACTCGATGAATGGGCTATCTAACACCGAAATAATATTTCAAATCGGACTAGTAGTTCCTGAGATTAGCGCGTTCAAACAAACAAACTCTTCAGCTTTATAATATTAGTACCTATACATAGTATAGATTGTAATTATAATGATCTATACAGTATACACACAATACAGTTTATCTTATCGTTCAAATCAAAACAGCAACCTAACTATTATCTATTATACAATATATTAATGATAATCTCCATAATCAAATCTTTGTAGCACATTATCATACGCATTATTTCACACGTAAACATAATATAGTGATATCCTGCAATACAAACCTGACCAGTTTTTTTCCAAAATCAACCTGATTCTTGTGACTGCATATATTTAATTCCAAAATCAACAGGTTAATCAAGCAAACCACTTAATACATCATAGTTCACACATGCTCCGAATGTCAGGTAATTGGTGCTTTCATTGCAAAAACTTCGCGAGTTGAATTTTAAGAGGGTTAAGTGCATAGTATAAAGAAATAAGTAGGCAAACTCCCGGCGTTTAGGAGCGCACGGTACCTAAACTCGCGAGGCGCAGGGTTGTCACTTGTCACATTGGTATTTTAAATAATTGTATAAACAAATACCGACCGCTCACAGCAATGGCACAGAATGGCGTGGCCCTCACAAGAGGTCCATGAGAAGGAACCGAGCGGCGGCGTTGTGTGCGTGCGTCAAGCTTGCGTACGTACTTAAACGAAAGGCACAGTTGACAGATACATCCAAGCGTTCCGCGTGCGATGTACCTTTGTTCGAAGATAACTTGCTTTTCTCGTTATACTATGTTAAGTGTGAAGTGACGCCAATTTTATGGGACTCCTCGATCTGAATAATAATGTTCTAGTCAATTTTGTGATCGGAGATCGATGGAGTGTTTTGCTTCTTTGTAACCTTGTCTGTACCTCAAATTAAGATACAGTTTTATTCGATTCTTTGTTATTCGGAACGGGAAAGTTTATCGGATAAGTTTTGGTTTACGCTATTGTATAGCTCTCGATATATTGATTAGAAATGAAATTCGTGAAGAATCTTGTTATTTTTATATCTGCACTAGATAATATTTTAAAGAGGAAAACTTTTTTTGATTGTAATGAATAGGCTCATAAACTACTGGACCGATTTTAAAAATTCTTCCACTTTCGAAAGCTACATTATCCACGAGTAATATAGGATAGGTTTTATTCCGGAAATTCCACTTTCATTTTTCTTTGAAACCGCCGGCGGCGGAAAGCTAGTTCTATATAAGTAGGCAAGCATTGAAGCAGATGTTCATGTGATAATAATTTTAGGAATAAATAGCCCACCTTTTTGATGTAACGGCTTTTCAAGTAGGTATCTAACGACTTTAAAACATGTATGCAAAGAAAATTGCTATTATTCCATACTATCTACTTATAAAGAACTTTTTGAAATGGTAAGTCACTATTTAACAAAGGAATTCAAACGCTATTCACGAATTAACTCACGTTTATTTTGTTTAAATACCGTAATCCTTATATTAAAAAATAATACGACAAGGCTTAAATACCCATGTAAGACATGAATGCACCGTCTGGCACGGAGTAAACATTCTGTACAAAAGACCTGCGTTAAGCGAAGGCTTTGACATTGAACGTAAAATTCTGTCTATGCTATTTTTATGCAGAAAATGCATTCATCAACTCATGGTAAGTGACAAAAGCTGGCGCTAGCTATAGCGCTTCAAGCAAATTCTTTGTGTGAATTTTCGAATGGGAGTTAGGACATTCAGTGTTGTGAGGAGGTATCCTCACATCAAGCGAAGACCACTAATAAAATATCTTTGTAATATGTTATATGTTCTGTGGGTGCTACATTGCGTTTTTTTTATCACTAAATAGCTCTTTTGGAATGTCTGTATCGTATTCATAAATTCTATTAGTACCTAGTTTTTAATAATCGATTCTATTATAATCTGCTTATTTTAAAATATTTTCTCCCACACCTAAAGGTAACATTATAACATTTTAGCACGTGGTGTATCATCATATTTACATAGTATAAAACAAAGTCGCTTTCTCTGTCCCTATGTATGCTTAAATCTTTAAAACTACGTAATGGATTTTGATGCAGATTTTTTAATGGATAGAGTGATTCAAGAGGAAGGTTTCAGTATATAATTTATTATGTGATAAAGCGGGCGAAGCCGCGGGCGGAAAGCTAGTTATGTATAAAAATCACAAATAAAAATCACGTCACAGTACCTAATTTATTGTCATTTTATGCCACACCAGTTAACGCTATAAGTCTAATTAAGTAAACCATTAGAACACATACAATATGTTGGTTCACATATTATACAAAGTATAGTCCATAGTAATAGCTTACCATAACAAACTTCTAACGATCTGACAGGACCTTATAACTCAAAACTAAACGACCTACCTACGAAGAACTTTTGAACACAATACATTGCTCGGTACATCCTAGATTCGAATCAGTACAGTCTTCAAATTCGTACACAGCAAGCAACGTAAACGAAGCAATTTATAAACATCATCAATTTTAGTTGTTGTCGGAGGTATAAAGGCTGCCTTCATTACAGCTAACTGGTGTAATAATAAAATTTTATGGTCCCTAAAGATCGGGCGTTAACAATAACGCGTTTGGCGCTTATTGATTTTGCAAATTATTTTCGTGCCTCAAAATTGCGAAATAAATGGCGGTCATGATTAAATCAGCTACTTATATATTCTATGAAGACAACGATCCAATCGTTTGATAAGAAACTCTATTCCATTGTATTAAAAGTGATATTATATCGATTGATAACAAACAATCGCCAACTACATAGTCTTTACTTGCTTTTCTTTAGCGTCCTTATATTTACTTATTGTCAAATCATTGACATTCTTAAGGTAATATGTGCTCTCTTTCCATCTCACAGGGTTCAATTTTCAATTTCAATAAAGGTTTGCGAGGCATATGCAAATAATTAAACCACTTTTAACACACGTGTAGTATTTACTCGAGCATTCTCATTTAGCTAACTGCATCGAAGAATTTCACCCACGCTTCATTCTAACTTATTAATGAAAATCATTTGACATTGAATTTAAGACTTTGCTTCTTTCATTCATGAGATAAAATTATTTCATTAATGAGATAAAGAAGTATATGAAAGATATAAAAAGTGTCTGATTTAAACAACACTGAAAGTTTGTAAGACATAGAGTAAGATCCCAGAGCCGCCAGACCACACCTATTTTCTGACGGATGAAATGTGGACGATTGGCTAGTGTTACTATGTGCTATCATCGCCTACCCGCTAGTTTGGTCAATGGGCCAATTTCCAGATATCAGGTGATCAAGGTTCATAAAAACAGTACTTCACATATTTTCTCATGGCTGATTTTCAAATAAGTTTTAGAATACGTATACAGTTACAAATAAGATGTCAGTTCTCCTGGACACTTCCGTGGGCCATATTGCTCTCACAGCTCTAAAAATAATTAGAAAGTCATCGAGATAAGTGAAAGATAAGTATATTTTTCTAATATTATGTCTATCTTTGCATCTGATGAAATAACAATAAATTACGCTCTAAAAAGAAAGGTACAAGAACCAAAGACTTTGCAAATATAATAAAACCTGAGATGTTAACGCTATATCGAAATATATAACAGTTCACATGCTTCCTAGTGTGGTATGGGATTTTATGTGTAACGTAAATCGACAAGTGTTACGTTTTCCCCCTCATATAGATAGCTTCATTATTTATATTGTTAGGGTTGATTATTTTTTCTGTAGGTAAGACTTTGGGATGATAATTGTGAATGGGTGATGGTATGCAACTCATATTATGCAACTGATGAAAGATGTGTTTGTCAAAAGTCATGGTCTTTTGAAATAAATAGCCTTATTTTTGTTGACAAAGATACATAGCCATATGTATTACTAGATTTCCGCCCGCGGCTTCGCCCGCGTTTTCAAAGGAAAACCCGCATAGTTCCCGTTCCCGTGGGAGTTCCGGGATAAAACCTATCCTATGTATTAATCCAAGTTATTGTAATCGGTTCAGTAGTTTTTACGTGAAAGAGTAACAAACATCCATACATCCATACATCCATACAAACTTTCGCCTTTATAATAGTATTAAGATTAAGATAATATGCTAAATTTATCTACGCATATTTATAAAATGTTTAGTTATTTTTTTCTTTAAAGCATTTATTGAAATTCAACAAAGATTTAAAATATGATAGGAAAATAATGAATCTTTTAATAAATTCACATCTTTCTCTTAACCGTAGCAATGCTTTTGACCACTAAATACTATTCTAGCATTCAAAATGTAACATTTTTTCATTCCACTACACAGGTATAATTCAAATCACTGTTATAGCATGAACGACAAGCTACTAACAACCGCAGCAATTAACAGAAACCAAATAACATGTTCAGCAGCGACGGACCAATTAATATTGTATAGTCAAGCTTAAAGCGACATTTTACATAACTACTTCAATCTATACTAATATTATAAAGCTGAAGAGTTTGTTTGTTTGAACGCGCTATTCTCAGGAACTACTGGTCCGGTTTGAAAAATTATTTCGGTGTTAGATAGCCCATTCATCGAGGAAGGCTGTAGGCTATAATATATTATCACGCTAAGACCAACAGGAGCAGAGCCACGCGGGTGAAAACGCGGAGCACAGCTAGTATACTAAGCTAGAATAATTTTAAAACATTAGTTACCATGAACTCATATTCTTCTGCTGTTAGCATTAACACTTTATATACTTCCTATGTTGTATCTTTAAGTTATCCAAAATATAACAAATTGTATGCCACAAATAATTATTCTTGAACTACACTGTCTATTAAAAAACCTGCATCGAAAACCATTGCGTTGTTTCGAATTTCACAGCATACATAGGAAGAGTCATACAGGACTTATGGCGAAAGCGACTTTTTTATACTATGCAATAAGCAGTGTTAGGTTTCAAAATAGAATAACTAAAACCATTAAAACTTACAATTTCCAAATTATTATTTTGCTGCTGTAATATTGCATTTCTGTGTTGTGCTCAATACAAGTCACTATCAAACCTAAATAAAAAACTATAAAATGGACTTAACTGTTTAAAATAATAATACTAAAAGCATCCAACTATCCGTGACAGACTAATAACAAAGGAGCAGTCGCTTATAAAATTATTTGTCACCGCGCAGAAACATTGGAGCACCACGCTCGCTTGCGTTTAAATAAGTTGTTCCTGTGAACACGAGCCAACGTTTTTGTGAAGCGGTTCAAGGTATGAGAGAAATACTAATCGTATATAATGCTAGTTTTACTAACTAACATATTATATTGTTACTTCTTCGTGGAACTTCGTGTTAGCCTTAAATTTCATTTGTCAATCCTCCTCCTCAGTTCGCTTCCTCATAGTTGAGGATCATGATCTCATGTCACTTTTGTAAGTAATACTTTGAATTTTTATTGGATGTTAAAATAGATATCTACACGAAAAGGGTGTGTATTGTTATTTTTGAAATATTTCGCCAACCGCGTAACTGAGAAACATAGAAGGAGAAAGCGAGGCAAAAGTCAATTACTTACTTCTTAGTTACATAACGTAATACGTAGAAATATTTAGACATTATAATCGTCTTTCATCTGTAGCAACAAACATCAACACATATAGCGTCAACATAGCTTTTCTAAACCCCTATAAAAATAGAGAATAACCATACAACTCGTCGTTTTGTACCACGATCATAAAGCGAACCTACTACGGCGTGCACCTAAAGTAAATGTGACGTCTTCGTCGGAGGCAAATTTGAAATAGTACTTTAAAATAAAATGTGTGAAGACCTCACTTTTGACGCTCTGGTTAGCGAAGCTAAATGCAAGTCGGAAATATGATATTAGGTTGAAATTTTTTAATTAAAATTGCTGGAAATGTATTTAATAAAAACTTTTAAGCGCTTAATGTTATTTTAATTCTGTGTATTATTTTAGTTGTGCATGTTTTTGTGATGGACCGTTATTATATTTTATATCATAGCTTTTTTAAACGTACCTTTATTACCGTTTTTAACACACATCGATGTAATAAAGGTTGTATAAGAATAAAGTCCTGTAATATTATGAAAAATATTTTTGAAACAAGCTTCTATATTAAGAAAAAAAAACTGTTTACACTTAACTGGTAAGTAATATATCAAAGAAATTCATGAAGAGCTACACACACAGAAGTAATGTAAAACATACCTACATGTCTTAGCACATTTGACATGATTATTATATGAGTATTATGTTGTTAATAACACATTGTAATATTATAATATACTAGCTTTCCGCCCGCGTTTTCAAAGAAAAACCCGTTCCCGTAGGATTTCCGGGATAAAACCTATCCTATGTCCTTTCTCGGGTATCAAAATATCTCTATACCATATTTCATGCAAATTGGTTCAGTAGTTAAGGCGTGATTGAGTAACAGACAGAAAGACAGAGTTACTTTCGCATTTATAATATTAGTATGGATAATAAATCTGAAGAGTTTGTTTGTTTGAACGCGTTAATCTCAGGAACTACTGGTCCGATTTGTAAAATTATTTCGGTGTTCGATAGCCCACTTATCAAGGAAGGCTCTAGGCAATATCATCGGATCAACCGGAGCGGAGCATGTGGGTGAAACCGCAGAGCATAGCTAGTAAAGTATAATAAGTTTAAAATAATAACGCACAAAGTCTTAATCATCGATCAAATAACATAATTGATAGGTACTGAGTTCAATAAAAATTTATAAGTAATACTCGTAATTTACACAAACATCCTTCAATGTATAAACTCTTAATAAAAAGCTTTTCAAGTAGCTTTTAATTTACTGAATAAATCTACTTTAAAAAGATTTCAATACGAAAGAACATCCACACCTATCGAGTGCATACTTGCTATCAATAACATTTAAATCCAAAAATCATGAATAGAATTCAGTTTATTCAGTGACATACTGTGATAGCGTTCACAGTAAATGAATGAAGCAATTCACGTGAATCGAATGTAGGTGATATTGGGATTTTATTTTATGGTTATTTAAAGATTCCGTATTTTATTTAAAGTGCAGTTTATTTGGACTGAAATGAAGGAAGCTATGCTTTATGAACGCTTTATATTTTATATCGGTTGTGGGCTTTTGGCAAAATAAATTATTCTTTCTATCTTTCAAAGTTTTCACTAAAAATTTAAATTCTTAAAAAAATACACATTCAGTCACAAACAGTCTACTTGAGGATACCAGCTTACGGTTATCATACTTCTTGTAAAACGATATTGTAGAGCGAAAGTCAAGCCATGAATTTTCTATGAAACTACTCCTATCTATAGATATTTTATATTTCTTTAGGCGCGTTGAGAGTAAAATTTCAAGGTCTAGTCATAGCAATACCGACACGTCATGGAGTAAGGCGACGATTTTGGTATCTTTGAATCATCACAAAGAAGTTTCACTTCTGACACGTGTACTCGGCACCCGCTTTTTTATTATTAAGTGGACGTATAACAATGTGATAACTTTGCCCCATTTCTTTGCTTGGTTATGTTATATTGAATGATTACACTTGGATATAAACTAAGCATTAGTCTCGACCTGAACAAAACTTGAAAGAAGTAAAATACTGAGTGAATTTTGTACGAAAAATACCAGATAATTTTCACTTACACAGGTGAAAACTAACCATTCAATACATTTTCAGTTACAATATGTAGGTATCGGAAAGAACCTAAAAAACAAGCCTTTTTATCCGCTCTCCATCATAAATACTAGTTTATTAATATACCTAGTAAGTGCTTTCTCTGAGAACTGTGCAAAGGTAAACGTTGCCGTATACACAATATTGTTTATACAATCGATTCATGGAACAAAACCTCTTTATAATACTTTAAACGTACTGTGAATTGATATACTTGTTGTTGACTTATAGGTCATAGTTTATGTTGAAATAGGCTTTGGTTTTTGTTCTTTTTACTGTATTATAACATTGATTTAGATATTCAAGAAAACTTGATTTCGATTCACAGGAAAGATTTAAAAGTTTAGATGGGTAAAACAGAAGAATCGTCTACTTGTTTGCACGGACAATCGATCAGTGAAATATACAGTGTAATGCATTTTTATCATACTATAGGTACAAGATGACATGAGATTTCATATATTTATCAATATCATGCTCTAATGAATCTTTTAACACATGCAATATGTACCAAAACAAAAAACAACATCGAAACGAAAATAGGTTGATTGCGGAATATCCCTTAAGCCTTTCATATCACAGAACCCTTTTCTATAACTTTAAGCAGGTGAGATAAGAAAATTTTGCGGGAGACTTCTGTATATGAGTCCAGGGACCGACCACTGCGTCCCTCCCATAAATATACTGAGATATTGCCTCTTATAACACCTTTGTCAGCCAAACAATGCAATATCAACTTTATTATAACTCTCAAAAGGTACTGTTTCAAGTAACACAATATATCTTAACCGCACGGCATTATTTTCTAAGAATTGTAGTTGTGGATTAATTTTTATACGGCTCGTTGCGTTTTGATGGAAAACGTAAATAGCTGGGATATTTCAGGCTATATTTTGCTAATATTATTTTCATAATGAAATGTTTCTGACTTTATCGCAAGTCGCTTCGCATTTAGGTTTTTGTAACGAAAAATGGCGGTGATAGGTATATTTCATCTGTTATTGACAGTAATATCCTTTGTTAACAGATTTTGAGACTCTAGTTTCATCCCACGGGTTCGCTCTTCTTTATACCTGGAAATAGTAGAAAAAGTTAAAAGTATTATTATTTCATGACAGATTTATAGTTTTTAATAAAGTATGAAAATTTTTACTCTTTTACATAGGTATGCTTAACAATGTTTTATACAAGGTATACGAAATGTTTTGGTATTTAGTAGTCAAAGAAAACATGCAGATTAATTATGACTGCAATATTTTTATGGATTTGGTTTAATAGTTTTCTTTTTAACATGCTTTGTTTGTAGTTTGTAAAACAGTCTTATTTTCATCACCTAATATATTATTACCTTTCTAGTTAAACCACTGTTACCAGAAATTAACTGTATTTTATTATAAAAAGCAAGCTTTAAAATGCAGGGGAGCTTTAAATGTCTCACATACTTATACGTTCCAGAGTTACCAAACAGCCTACAGCAGAAGCATCCATGACGTCATTTGATCCGATCCATGCGTTCTAGAAATTTCGACCAAAGGGTTAGGTCTTGGCATACATCACGATAAGGTCCGAAAGTTATCGTATTACATCTGACCGGAGCTACGTCAAGAGCGATCGTAAAATGAGACGGACGGCTCAATATACTTGATCAATTGGTACTTTGTGTCCTTCACGTTTTAGAAGCAGTTGCGGGTTTTATGGCTGAATTAAATTACGGTTTTGTGGGAGATAAATTGACTGATATGTGACATGAAACATGTATTATCGAGAGTAGATATTCTAATGATAGAGTCATTTCTTGTTTGCGTAGTTTCCTCCTAGTAAAAACGTTATTTTGTCTCTAAATATGGAACATGAAACCACAGTTGATGCTGTATCCAATTAACAAACAAGAATTCTGTATTTTGTCTCCACTAAGAATCAAACCAGGGATGTCGTAAGCTAGCGTCGTAATTCATTATTTTGACCTGTATAATTATTAATTATGTCAATAATTTTACAAGATTTTTATTATTATTTTGTTTATTAACGATTTAACCATTACATATATCAAGGAGGCGGTCTCGTGACGTTATCCACGAATAGTTCACTTACAAATGATTTTTCTCCAGCACCACACACAATATTCATAAAATATCTTATTGATGATCACAATAAACTATTTAGTCACATATAACGCTTATAAAATACGAAAATAAATAAGCACTTAAACGTTATACGCAGTTCTTACAAACCCACGAATAGTTGTTAATAAAAATATTTTATATGCCTTTCATAAAATCATTAAAAGTGAAGCGAAACTGACATCCTTCAGTGGAACGAAACATCGTAACCCATTTCAACCTTTTTAATACTCGACTGTTCTAGATTTTATGAAATAAATGTAAGTTTTATTTAAAACGTAATTTATTCGCGTTTTACCCTAAAAATGTTAACTCCACCTATTTCAGATTCGACTTTTAGTTTCCATGATGAGATACTTGTGTTCGAAAATGTATATAAAATAATTGTTATTTTTGGGCTGAAAGATAATTTCTTACTTAATATACGTACTATTTATTTAATACTTTATTGCATACACAGAAGAAATAGAGATAGGGACAGAACATGAATTCTGAGAAAAACATGTACCAATGGCGGCCTTTTCGCCAGGAAGCTATCTCTTCCAGGCAACCATATTATGTATTGCGTAAGAAGAGATGTTTATAGAAGGTGGTTGAGCAAATAATAAAGCGTTAGGAAAAGAGAAAATAGAATGATATGTATCGGATATACATGTTATATTAAATACATACTTAAACTGATTACGTATATTTAATTCTAGGTATCTATACTAATATTATAAAGCTGAAAAGTTTGTTTGTTTGAACGCGCTAATCTCAGGAACTACTGGACCGAATTGAAAAATTATTTTGGTGTTAGATAGCCCATTTAAAGAGGAAGGCTATAGGCTATTTATTATCATCACGCTAAGACCAACAGGAGCGGAGCAATTCGGGTAAAACCGCGGGGCACAGCTAGTTTAATATAAAATATTGATTAAAGTTACTGTAGTTTATGTTATGTGTAACTTTCCAACTAAAAGCTTGCCTCATTTATATAAGCTCATTAGAAGGTAGGTAATATTTATTCCAACTTGTTTTATACAATGTTATTAAATCACTATAAACTGTTGGATTAATATGCCAATAAATTACTGAACTATTTCTTGTATTTACAGTATTATTTACACATTTACACATCGATTAAAACATTAACATTCAAAACATTTATTTAAAAGTATGCAAACCACAGCTTTTGTATGTTTTAATTACAACGACGTGAAATTATTTTGTTCGCATATTTTCCACAAAGAATTCACGAAATAAATGTTAATTTATTTTTGTAAATTTAACGAAATTGCAGTAATAACTATGTACTTAAAAAGTTTCCTCAAAAAATAAAAATATAAGAAAACTGTATAAACATCTTAACTGAAACTTCTTGCTTATAATAGTTTTAAAAGTTTCTTCAAACTCAATCATTCGAATACAACAAGATTGATTTTAACACATGACACGAGATTTTTATTCACACTTATTCGAATTCGTTTTACAAAAAAAAACACTACAACTCGAACGCTATTAAAATGTTCACGCAGTAACCTATTTTTTAAATACCGTTTCCATAAAATACCGGTATTCGTACCGTTAATAATAACGATACATTAGTACCGATTTGTCCCCAGCACTCAGACGCGTTGTTAAGCAAAGTAGACGAGGATTCTCTAGAGAAGGCTCTGTTTTGAAAAGCCTCCCTCATGTTAATGGTTCATTTAGAATAGACGCGACGTGCGTGCTATATATATTCAAGGCATATGAGAAAAAGCGTTTTTAGGTTTCGTGGATAATTAAGCAGAGTACCTTGTGTTTTATAAGGATATTAAGTTAAATTTGAGATGAATATATATATAAACTAGCGGTCCGCCCCGGCTTCGCCCGTAGTACATATGAAAAATAGATGTTGGCCGATTCTCAGACTTACCCGATATGCACAGAAAATTTCATGAGAATCGGTCCACCCGTTTCGGAGGAGTATGCAGACTAACATTGTGACACGAGAATTTTATATATTTATACTAGCGACCCGCCCCGGCTTCGCACGGGTGCAATGCTGGTACTAAATACACTACAGAAAAACTGTGAACGTTGTATATAAAAATTAAAAACATAGCGGCCCGCTCCGGCTTCGCACGGGTAGGTATAGAATGGATAGCCGGGCGCGCGGCCGGCCGGTACCGCCGCAAACGCTACGTCCCGTAATTTTTAAATCTGTAATATCTTCGAAAATATTCACTTAAATCATACGGTGTAAAGGGCCATATAGATCTATATTAAATGAACAATGTATTCAAGGTATTTAATTGGTTTAGGATTAATGCTGTATTGGTTAAAATCGCTTCGAAAATTAGCCATTATTTGTCGTATAAAGTAAATGACAAAAAAGAGTTATTGTGGTGTATCCATAAGAGATAGACATATACCATCGCGGACTTTTCTGTAGACCTTTTCAATGTGTATAATACTTAGTACATTATTTTGATAAAACTCGTAGGGTTCAGCCTGCGTTTGCAATGTAAGCGGAAGAAATGTAATTTTTTACGACATCACATTAGAAACCTCAAAAATAACAGTACTTCTCCACTATTTAATGTATGTTATTATACATATAAACCTTCCTTTTGAATCACTCTATCTATTTAAAAAAACCGCATCAAAATCCGTTGCGTAGTTTCAAAGATTTAAGCGTACAAAGGGACATAGGGACATAGGGACATAGGGACAGGGAAAGCGACTTTGTTTTATACAATGTAGTGATAGTGAAGAGATATAATTTAGGGATTATCATAATTATAATCCATCATCCGGTGCGGAGAGGCGGCGTGAGAAGTGTTCCACTCACGCCGCCCCCCCAGGAAGGTAGACCTGGCGGCCTCCCGCCACATTCGCGTTGGGCCTGGAGATAGGCTGCCGCTGACGGGTCTGCGGATGCGGTTCTACCGAATACCCGCGGCCCCGTCAATAAAGCGGCACGGCGGAACAGAGTGGAGTTTAGTCGGTAGGACCCTGCACTCAGCAGGGTGAGTCCGACATAACCCAGGGCTCTTCCCCCGAGTGCCCTGGGTATGCCTAAATGCATTCTCCACTATAAAAAAAAAAGGGATTATCATAATATTGGTTAAGAAGCAAATTATACTTTTCAGTGCAGATTTGATTCGCCTTAATTGACTTCGTCACCAATTTGTACCATATAGGAAAGCCAAGGGTCGGTATGTACTATTGTTTTATTTTAATTGTTTTATATGGATACCTTTTGCTTGCCCTTAAAATAAACTTATAAAACAGAATGCAATTACGTCATCATCATAATAACCAAGACAATTATTTATCTTATTTATTTATTTACACAATTAGACAATAGGCAATGCCTTTGGTCAGTGTTGACACCATAGAAATCTAAATAACAAGACACATAGAAGTGCTATAATGTCATAATTCGTATGAAAACCGCTGTCGCCAAAATCAACACATTCAAACCGAAAGCTAAACAGTACACACAAGTAAACTATGCCTTTTATTGGACAGCTTGATTTTAGTGAAAACTAACTTATCTATTAAATTAAGCTTTTGAATATCTATCCTAACGCACGAATTTACGGTTTATTTTAGAATAACATCCCTAAGTATATGAGACTTTTTGCTCCAATACGAACAAACGTGATAATAAGAATGGTCGACTGTGTCATTCATTGTTATTTCGATTACTATGGTGACACTCGTAATACTTGTAAATATTCTATAATTTTAAGGAAAAACGGCATTATTTCTAAAAAAAAATATTTTCCGATGAAATATTATTCCTTTATAATTATAATTACAACTTGTGGAAGAATTTCCGCAATGGGAATTGCTGAAACACACCATGTATACACTCATAGGTCTCCAGAGCAACTGAACAGTGACGAATGCACTGGTGATGTGCAAATCACCTGAGTGGCGACAAGGTCACGCACGCTTACGACTTCTAGTGTCTTGTTATTTAGATTTCTATGGTTGACACACAAAATTTCAACATAATATTATCCTCTGTTACTTTTTCTCTCCTTCTGAAAAAAAAAGAAAAAATAACAATCAGGTATAGACTAGAGTATCAGTTAAAAATGTAAAGTTAAGTCTTTGTTCTAGCCTGTGACTAAATTTTTATGCTTTTATAAAATACTAGCGGACCGCCCCGGCTTCGCCCGTGGTACATATTTACGTTTTCTCTACATAAAAACCATCCTCGTACTTCAAGGAATATAATAAAAAAAGGATTATCGAAATCGGTTCAGCCGTTCTCGAGTTATGCGCTTACCAACACATTTTGCGATTCATTTTTATATATAAGATTTATCTATCTCTATTTTTTGCCCCAAATTTAAACTAGAACACAGATGTAAATGTAATCAAAAACGTATTTATTAAACTTAGAACAAGAAATTTGTACTTGTCTTCTAATTAATTACTGAGAAAGCGAGTTATTTTGTTAATCGCGTTGTTTATTCGATATCTTATATTATTGTTCAATTATTATAGTTGAAAACTCATTTCTAGTGCTAAGTAAGTATTTGTTTTTTGATTCGTTTAATTTTCTATGAAGTTGTTGTTGTTTATTTTGAATTTAATAAAGATATTAATTTCCTTCAACTTATGAAGTAATTTATAAATTAGTACCCGAGGTTATCTATTGGTAAGAAAACATTGTTTGAAGAGAAATAAGTAGATAGTAGGTCAATTTGTTTTGTAGCTTCCACCTAATTTAATTTGAAGGTTCAAACTCGTACTCATCTTACGAGCAGATTGTGTAAGAAACTTTAAGAATTGTAACTTTCATTCATGTCTCTAACTACAATAAAAAATGACAATAATATGTCCCAAGGCTGAACAAAAACATAGCCTCTTATTCTTTGCCGCCTCCTCGGTACAGTGGTTGACGCGTGAGCGTAACACCGAGGAGTCCTGGGTTTGATTCCCGGTGGAGACGAAGAAAAAAATGTCTTGGTCTGGGACAAGTAGGTACTTGTCCCTAAACAAAATCGACAGATGTATAATGCATCTGTCCCTTACCCCACTAGGGGACATGGGACTTCACTTTTTTATTATTTGAAAGGTCTTCTGCTTGAAAACATTAACATTTAGCAGATTTTTCATTTACCTTTCAACAATTTGTTTCGATTGATTTCCTTTAAAAGTCCAAATAAATATCTCGTTAAACGTTGAAAAGCGTTAAATATGAATTCAATTTTAAATGCATCATTAATATACGTGTCAGTGCGGTTTGTAAATACATTTAATACCGGTATCTTGGTATAATTTGCCGCAATGAAGTTAAATGGATGTACATGATTGATGAGATGATAATAATAAATTGTTTGTGTTACATTATTGTTGCATTGTTGGTAAATGTATTTACTTCGAGTATGTATTTAGTGGTAATTTGGGTTGTGTACAAATTCTATATCGTAACGTATCTGCCTATAGATAAATCATGTTTTATAACAGTGGCGGCTTTGTGGTTAATACCTAAGATTTCTATCAAAAAGTCAGGAATTCGAAATATGACAATTTTTGAAAATTAGGTCCCACATTACATTTGCAAGTAACAAAACAATTTTTGACATGTACCAATTCGCACTTGGCCAGTTGTCTTTTAATTTTTGGACAGGACATTTATTTAACTCTTTCTTTTACTAATTGAAGCAGGACAAATTGTTAGTAATTGGAACAGAAAAGTATAAGATTAAAATAATTTTCGTCTAGTTTCAAAAACCAATGAGCCAGTTGTTCTGTATAAATAATATAATATGATTAATATGTTTGTGCATTACAATAATATAATATGACGCACAGGAGCAAAAATCAAATGTTAAAAATAGTTTATAACACTCGTTATTTAATATTATTGAGTTTATTTAATCGGAAAGAGTCATATTGCAGAATAAAATCGATGATAATTTAAATCCTTTATTCGTTGAAAAATAATATTTCTCCGTACATTTTCAGATAATAATTCGAGTTAAACTAAGTCAATAAAAGATTTAAAAATGGTATCATTAAAAACAAACAAATGGTAAATCCATTCTTGTTTTATTGAGATAAAATAATGTTTCCCAATTGTATAGATAGTATATTTTCTTATGTGTATAATGAAAATTCACAGTATTATTATTCACATTTTTCATGAAATCATTTTTCATCAATTAGTAGATATGAAAACCACAGAAAGTCTGTTCTAAGCAGGCATAATAACTAAGCCTTAAGTCTAGTACACAATAGAAAATATTACTAAGATTTATATTTTTTTTACATGGTGGCAAATAAAACGTTTTCTATTTCTATTTCTAAAAAAGCAAATAAACAATTTTCCATAACAGCACTCAACCTGAGAACAAATTCAAGGAAGCCATTATTTCTTTACATAACGCGTATATAAAAGTTACAGGAGTAAAAGTTGACCTCTTTGCAACTCAAGAGTAAAAGTTTATCTTGCTCTCTGACCGACTTTGTTACCTACTATATACGAAGTATCTTAAAGTTATACTTCTTTATTGTGTATTGTGAAATAATGTAGTAAAGTATAAAATAAATAATACTTACAGTAAAGAAAAATATTTTATGATTAAGTCCCTTTATCTCTGCTGTAGTCGTGGACGATTTCACAGCAGGACGGCCTATTCCCCGTAGGCCGTAGGTATGCAAAAGCATTATCCATTTAAAAAAAAGTTCGCTATATCTCCTGAGAAGAAAACGATGGGATATATAATATAATCTGATGTTGATGAAATCACACTACTTATGCAATATGCATATTATACGTAATGTAGAGAAAGGAAAAAATATTATACTTTAAAAAAAATACTCTACTTGACTGGTCGAATGGTAAAGCCTCTTTAGATTGAGTGATAGATAGAATATTTTGGGAATAACAGAAATGTGAATGAAAACATATTGTGTCACTATAAAACATGTAAATCATTTTTAGAATCAAAGCTAACTTGCTATCAAGCGACTCACCAGCTTATTTGAGCACTTAAAAATTTTAGAAAAACCTCTTTTTATATTTAAACTAACAAGTGTTTTAGTAGGCTTCCGATAATGTAAATAAACATGTATGGCTATAAACAATGCAGAATACATATCATACATATTATATTAACGGATATTTATTTAGCACGTAGACACAAGCAATATCCAAAAACAAAGGAATATTTATTGATCTAATTCGCTCCAATCATGATTCATTACTGCCCCAAAAACTTCTATTGACTAACTCTGCTATTAAGAAAATATATAACCAAGTAAGAACTTTTTGTATGTATCGAAAGCTTTCAATAACGCACGGCTTATATCGTATGAAGTTGATTCTATTTATGGACAAGAAATGTAACATTAGGGTGATTTTCCATCAATAATGTGCGAGAATGTGTAACGAGGAATATGTTTGTGAAGCTGGCTACTCAATTACTTGCAGCAGGGACAATATTGGACGATTTCTAAGAGTACCCGCGGCCCCGGCTAACTGCGCGGCTCGACGGAACACAGTGGGGTTTTAGTCGGTAAGAATCCGACATAACCCTTGGCTCCATCCCCGGGGGCCGTGGGTATCTTTGGAAGATTTCCCCACTATTAAAAAAAGGGACAATATTGGAATTGCACCCTTAATTGGCTCCTTAATTGTAATGCGTATAGGCAAACAGGGGCAATTGAGAGAACAGCTGAAATCGCTCAGACCGCCGTGCAACCGAGATTGTTCCAATATTGCCCCTGCAGCAGGTACGTGAGTAGCCGGCTTAAAGAACCAATCATATCGCTTCATTTATTTCGCCTTCTCAGCACAGCTCTGGTGGAAACGGCTCAGCGGTGCTAGGTTTTTGCGTATACAAAACAAGCGAGAGATGTGTGTGAGGAATGCGTTCGAGGTATGTATATTAATTCTATAATTTTGAGTGATAGAAGATATTTCAACGCATTCGCACCGCACATCTTCCTCGCACAACTTTGGTGGAAATGCACCCTTATAAAAGGATGTATGTCACGGTACTATAGGGAAATATTGTGTAGGAATAAGTATCAATCCTTTGACTACGTTATTTGTTTGCATGATTTACTCTTTGAGCATTGAGTATGAAGTTTATTGTCTTTTTATGAAATAAAATTCAAGCATTACTTTTCGATCGTTACATTACTTATATTAAGCGCTTTAAATGAACATGAATATATGCAATTGTTCAGTATATCTATAATTAAAATTGGTATGTTAAGAATTATTTACAAACTGTTAGGTACTAATACTCCATAGATACATATTACCATTATTTTCAGTTTCCATGTTGAAAGTCGATTACTTCTAATTAATAAACTATACACAGATTGGTGAAATATGGAGTTATTTATAACTGTAACAAAGAATTACATTTTGACATAAAATCTCATTACCTCTCTCACCTACGTTATTTTTATTTCTTAAAATTATATCTATATCATAATAAAGCATACAAAAATAAATAAAACAAAACAAAATCGAACATTCTTGTTCATCCAGAACCATCTACATTACCTTCACCCCCTTGTGGAACCCAAAACTTTAACAAGCCTGATTTCCACGATTGCTAACGATGATGATATGTCATAAATTTTTCAATTTATCGAAATAATTTTTTTACTAAAATACTTTTCGAAACCTAACATTAGGTCTGATAGGCATTCGTCGACAGATGTAGACCGGGGACTAATTGCTAATTATTTTGCCTAATGACTGACTATTAAAGATTGATGGCTCTAATTTGTGTAATAAAACGTAACAGTCAACGTCTTGAACGGACTGAAAATCGATAGATGTCTGCGTTAATGAATTGTGAACTGCGTCTATATCTATGTGAATATAGAGGTAAAGTTTCTTAGTACATTTCGAACCTCTGCTGTGATTGTACGATCAGCAGCAAAATGCTTTAACCTTAAAAATACAATGTGTACAATTTAATAGACAAAAAATGTTCAAAATTACCGTAAAATCGTTTTAGAAATATTATTTGCCTTGTTTCTTGACTCATTGGTGTTTTTTTCTTCTATTGAGATGTTTTCATGGTGCAAATCTGTAATAAAACACATTTTAATTAAATTTAGGTTAGCTTCACAATTAACTTGTAAATTATTGTACATGCTATTTATTATACACAATAGGTAATACGTGTAACTACACATTGAAAACATGCCAACGTGGAACCTGAATATTCACATGAAGTTTGTATCCTTACATCCTTCGACTAAAAATAAACTGTTCTTCAAATCATAGGACATGCGCTAAACGCCTACGTCCCGATCGAATCCCAAAGATTGTTTAGAACTATTTTTCACTCCTCGATTTCTATATATAAAACGCGGGCCTCAATATATTATCTGTGTCTAACAGATTGACCACTTCAAGGGCACTCTACGCCCTATACGTGAGGCTTCAGATTCTCAGACCTTCTGTCATTTTAAAGGGTCCCTTGAGGATTCAATAAATTGGCTCTTCGAAAATTGTCCATAGGCCGACAGAATTTGAGTGAAAAGATTACAGGTTATTTTTGTTGGCACTTATCTGTTAATTATATTTTGTGTGTGAGATTTTAGTACAATGTTATGTTGACTATTTGTTGTAATTTAACAGAAATTCTTATGGAGTATACACATATCGTTATTATTTGCAAATAAAATAAATAAATAAATCATTTATTTTCACATAGTAATTCTACAAATCAAAGTGACCCAAGGTTCCTAAGATAAAACTGTATTTCAGGAGTCTTCCATTTACAATTAATTACACGGCCACGAAGATATCAATGACAATGTAAATAAAATGAAAAATCAATTAAAATTTAACAAATAAGTAAAATCAGCAAAAAATATTAGATTAATATAAGTTTCAATATTCCTTTGCACTATTTATAAATGCAGAAAATTTACATTAACTTAATTTAAAAAAAAGCTTTCTTCCAGAAGTTTAAATCTCATAACTATGTAATTGTAAATCAAATTTATTAAAACAACATTATAATAAATGCTACAAACAGATATTCGGAATTAATCCTTTATAATATATAATAGAGAATAATAGATAATAGATATATAATAAAGAATAGCCTTTTAATCCGCTATAATATCTGTATCATTCACAATTTTATTTGATCGTTCATTCCTACTAAAAGCAAATAGAAGTCTGAAAAATGACAAAAATAAATTGAAGAGAAAGGACAGGGAAAAGGCAAGTCGAGAAAAAAGAGAAAACAATGGCGTCCCGCAAATTTAAAAAGCTTTATAAATGAGATTGCAAACGTCTTCAGCATTTTTAATTAACATTTTATTTTTGATATAAAATGTTAATTAAAAATATACGTATATATACGTTTATATACGTTTGGGGCTTATTGTGAATTATTTTAAGAGACCAGTAACTGTGGTATTCTAGATTTTTTTTATATTTGAATTTGGTACGTATTTTATACTATACCAAATATAATAGATTTTCTAATATACTAACCAACAACATAAATACAAACTTCTTATTTAATAGTTGATCACTACCAAGTAGTATGCAGAGACTAAAACAATAAAGTACTATAATTTACCATTTTATCGAGAATTTCGAGACATGAAGAATATTCAAATCCTGAGGACACTAATAAAATGATTTTATTTTGTGTCAAGGCGAAAAAGACTAACACAGTTCTTCTAAAAACGATCAGTGAAATAGTTATAAATGTCTATTCCATGGACACCATGGCCATTACATAAATGTAGTGAACTAAGCATAGAACGAGGAGACAATACATTACAATTGGACTGTCTTATGGTAATCGAGGGCGAGTCAAACACGTGTAGAATTTTGCGGATACAAGAGAACCATAGTATAAAGAGAAAAGTTAGTTATCTTCGAACAAAGGTATATCGCGCCGTTTCTATTTACTTGGCCACTCCCCCGTTCATTAACGTACGCAAGCTTGACGCACGCACACAACGCCGCTCGGTGCCTTCTCATGAACCGTTCTCGTTAGGGGAGCACCATTGCTTTGAGAGGTCAGTGTTTGTTTATACAATTATTTAAAATATCAATCCAAGTGACAACCCTGCGTCTCGCGAGTTTCGGTGCCGTGCGCTCCTAAACGCCGGGAGTCAGCCTACTTTTCTGTTTATACTATGAGAGAACCTAGACAAGAGACTGAATAAACAATATTAGTCGTTCTTTGAGAGCGTACAAGCCGAATCGTCTTCGTCTATTAACTACAAAGCGACTACCCTTTAGTTCATAGCAAATTTACAAGAACCGTTTAATGCTTCCCGTATAGCAGGTTTTTAAAGGGTTTAAAAATTTAATCGTTTAGCGATTTTTTCCTTACCTCTCAAAGTCCTTGACAGTTCTTATAATGGAAAATCGTTTTCAATATTTCTTCAAATCCAGCAAACTTATCCAGTTATTGCAAGATGTCGGGTTCTCGTAACTTCGATTTGATGACAAATTTCCATGTAAAACTATAAAAGATAAGATTTTTCAATACGAGAATGAAACGAAATCATAAAATAAGTAATAATAAGAGTTTAAAAGTTGTTTATTTTTAAGGTTTCCAGCTTACTATAATATAAGTGTTTAAACATGGCAATTTCACGAACAAAAAGTCATAATAAACATATACACAAATATTAAAATTGTGAAATGTTTTAGTTATCAAATAACAATATTCATTTCGATTTCTATCACGTGCTAACCCTAAATATAATATGTTCCGCTGACCTCACATGACCTTTTCGGAGTTCATGAGACCTAACCTATGTCTATATTACTAAAATTCAATGATCTGTTTGTCTATTAACTTCGAATATGCTTGAATTCCGATAGCATTTGGTTATTTACAATTTAAATACTGGTCTTAATTATAAACTTATTTAATCAAAGTCTGAACTTATTTGAACTATTTATTATTTTGTTTTTGTTTTCCTAAAGTAAAATACCGTGAAACTGAAAAAGATAGAATCAATTAATTATTCTCAAAATAATTTTCATGATTATGAGCCTAAGTATTAACCTGGATCAGCTCAGCTATAATACAATTACAATTATTTGAATTTTCAATTAAAATATTATATTACAGTATCAAAACAGTTTGAATTGTAAATAATGGTATAAATTAAATTGGTATATCCTTGTTTTTCCTTCTTTAAATTAGGATGAAAAAGAGTTTAATGTATTATTTTAATTTAAATCTATGAATACCGTACAATTTTCTTAAATTCAATCAATGTCATGCCTATTTTTGTCTGTAGAAGTCGTTAGTAAAAAATTTATTTGTAAAATGATGAAAGCAAACTCTAAACATACATAAACACGCTAACACAATTAATTTAATACAGACAAGTACTCCTATCAGTCTAAGCTGTGAGTCTAAGCCTCTAAGGGAAATGTCACTCATACATTGCGTATTATCGAATTGACATGTGGACAGATGTGCTTATTAACGAGAATTGGACATGAGACATGTGCAAAAAGTTGATATTCAATCAGACGCGATGTCATGTTATATTGATTTCAGGAAGTGCCAAGTTGGTCAACGAGCCAGGCGCAATCTTGGACTGGAAAATTGTTCAATCTATAAACAAATAAAACATTAACCTGACCATATCACACATATTTTTATAAGAGGAATTGCTATGCAATATGGATAATTGAATATTTCGTAGACACAAAGCAATAGTTACATTTTTTTTATCTGATTGTATGTGCGTCAATATGCTGATAAAATTAAAACTTATGTTTTTATGGGTGGTACTCCATGCAAGTACATGTACACAGAGCGAGCAGCAATTGCTGCGCGAAGCAGTCTATGTAAATCAGCCTAATTAGTACATTTAAGACGTAGGATGAATGTTTGCCAATTATATTCTCGAGAGTAGAATATTATATAAATAAAAACGAATGTGTTGCTATGGAGCGGTTGTATCAATTCGTATAATTTCAATTGTATTCTGAAACAAATTTTTTAATATTAAGTTAAGCATACTTGAACTAACTAATTTATTCATAACTAGCGGTCCGCCCCGGCTTCGCCCGTGGGCCGTGGTACATATTTACGTTTTCTCTACATAAGAACCATCCTCGTACTTCAAGGAATATAATAAAAAAAGAATTATCGAAATCGGTTCACCCGTTCACGCGTGATGCCGTGACCAAGGAAAACGGGTTTCATTTTTATATATGTATATAGATGAAGAATTTTATCATTATGATACTCAAACAATAATATACTTCTACTAATTATTGGGTTCTAACAAAATAGTTCCATCAATGAACAATCAACGCAAATAAAATCGATGTTATAATTAGGAGTTCACAAGAAATACAGTCTATATAAATGTCAACACGCCTGATATTTTATGACTGATTACTGGAACTTCCCGTGACACGATTTCGAAGTTTTTACGAGGGTACGTTGAAAATACAAAAAATCTTAAACTTCAGTTCATTAGACTTGTAAATAGAGCTTCTTGTTTGGATATTGTTTTTCTGCTTTTAATATTTTTTTTTGAGATAAGATTCAGTTTTAGACGGGCTTCGTTTTACTTCAAGATACTTTGGTTTCAATAATGGAAAATCTAGCTATTCGGCTTTATCCGTAATAAGATATTAAACTAGAATCAAATTTAATTTTATATTTATAATCTCATAAAGCCTATTTATTAGCAAAAGCCATCTTAAGTTTAAACCTAAAAAAAACCAACCAGTATAATATTATAATTATCTATTTTTCTATCTGTTTTTTCTTATGATAGAATTTCAACGACTAAACAAAAACATCATGAGCAAAGAGTAACCAATTATGAAATAAAAATCAATCTCTCCCAGTTCCCTCAGTTCTACATTAAAATTGAACATCGCAGTGTTGAATAAAAATAAAGAAATCAAATTTATAAACCACAGGTACGAAATAGCTGTTGTGCAAATAAACAGAACCACCAATTTGCGAGTTTCATACAAAAGCTGAAACACCATCAAAGAGACACTCAACGTGTTTAATTTAAAAACAAATAGTAAAATCAAGTGAAAATAAATAAAAAGCTTAACTGAACGCTAAAGACCTTAAACGACCTACATTATACATCTGTTTATCGTTGTCACGTTATTTGATTGGAATCGATTTGAACTCTATTTCGTTGCTTGTAAGGTCGTTAACTGTGTGAATTAACAGTGTATTCACTGCGCTTAAAAAACCACCTTCATTTGTCACAGGCAGATGCAGTCGAATCGGATTTGAGGCCAGTGCAAACGCGTTGTTATAAGCACGTTTCGTTATTTTCGTCTAGGCCATATTATCACTATAATATTATAAAGCTGAAGATTTTCTTTGTTTGTTTCAACGCGCTAATCTCAGGAACTCTTGGTCCGATTTAAAAAATTATTTGGGTGTTAGATAGCCCATTTATCTCGCTAAGACCAACAGGAGCGGAGCACAGCTAGTAAAATATAGGTACGAAGATAAATTATTAGTCTGGATGAGCACATAGTCCTTTTCACCGGGGTATCACGCGAGTAGATGAAGCCGTGTACTCCATTTAACTCTATCGAATACATAACAGACTATGACTAATATTTTCCTTTACATCCACGAACAATGAAATATATTCAGTTTAATGGCCACACAAAAATCACCAGGTGATTGAAGATTCTCCTTTGACACGGTCCCAACGAAAAATGATAGGGTTTTTGTGAAGAATTAAGTCAGTGTGATATACTGTTACAAATGACGTCATCATATCACGGGATGACACGTGTGACGTCACTAGCCTGTCATTTGCACTTCCGTGATAAATAGTATAGGGTTATATTTTTGGTACCTACATTTTATGCTTTCTTTAGTTGAAACTGTAATATATACTGGCAAAGAGAAGTAAAGAATAAGGTATGAAGATGTATAGGTATATATTTACAATAGATATAGTTTTTTTTAGTGATAATTGAAACTAAAATACCTAATAATAAATGCAAAGGATAGTAACATTTGCATGCCAGTTAACATCGGTACCTACATAATATTATATTTATTAGGTACCCCAATTTATGCAAATAAATATTCTAAATAAAAATTCCTTACGAAAACGTACCCGCAAAAGAAATTAAGATAGCAAACGATTTAATAAGAAATGTATGAAAAATTCGTGTATTTTGAAGAAAATTCGCGAATCGTTGAATCGATGATTTATTCGGAACCTTAATCGGTGTCTGAGAGTGAAAATAAAACTCATTGTTATGATTTCACTGCAGACAGATACGACACGTATTTTTGTTGGTAATTTGACAAATTATCATTTTACCCTACGATATTATAAGTATAAAATAGGTGTAGAGGATGTTGTATTAGTAGTAACACAACATTCAAATTTAAATTCGTTTATTCAAAGAAGTTAGAGCTAAATACATTAGGTGGTAATCATTGTATTATGATAGGTATATATCAATCAACGGTTCGAGACTGGCATCTTTGCTAGGTTACCGACATAACATTCGATCTTCAAAAAGGGCACTAATCAGAGGGCAAATTAAAATATCAAGATTCAACTATCGTGCAAATGAGACAACACAAGTAAAATGTGGCTTTACCCACGTTTAACCAATCCCACTTTTTATATAGAATATCCTTGATTTTACAAATTACCATATACTTTTTGTTTTTATAACTAATCGAATATATATTATCACGCTCAAATTGATTTCAGTTGATATTCGTGTATTTTAGTAGTAGATTAATTGTACTGTTTGCAAAGTATCTCCCTCTTGAGTTAGCTCTTATTCATTGAAATTGTCCTATGTAATGTCCTTGTGTAATTTAGTCATAATGAAAACCCTAACCTCAATATTTTAATCGATGTTTTAAACAAATCTTTACTCTTCTGTTGAGATCAAATAACTTACGAAGTTCTACGAAAGAGAATGCTAATTAAATTTTTCAGTGTCCAATTACTGTTTTAAATGGGGCTTTAATTAATGAATTATTATTATATAATCATCTATAATATTTGGAAATATAAATCAATACTCATATTATAAAGAGGAAAGGTGTATGTATATTGTATGTATGTATGGTTTTCACGCATAAACTACTGGACCGATTTTGATAAAATTTGTCACAGTTAATCTTTAGACCCTGAGAAAGAACATAGGCTACCTTTTATTGCGAAATATGTACCACGAGTGAAGCCGGGGCGGACCGCTAGTCAATTATAATGTAATGAATACAAAACCTATATAATATTATTATAATCAAAAGCAATATCAAATTTAGCGTGGTAGATTGGCCAATTACCGTATTGCTCGTAATTTAGAAACCTAATACCTATTAAATACATAATATACAAATGTATACAATAAACAATCTGGTACCTAATATAATATAAACAACGAGCGGTCCGCCCCGGCTTCGCCCGTGGCACAGATTAGAGAATAGTTACTTGCCCGTGGTACCTACATGTTTAAACTATCCTATCTCTCAAGTTGGATCTAACTGCACATGGTGTGCGAATTTTATTATAATCGGTTAAGTGGTTTAGGAGTCCATTGAGGACAAACATTGTGACACAAGATTTATATATACATATATTAAGATTGGTATTATGTTCATTCCATTTAATAATATTTCTATGTAAGTTCTCGTACCAACTTATTCAACAAATATAATTTTGCCAAAACATGTTTTTAAATAACTGTGTCATACTATTTATAATATACTGCTTTTAATCCATTATTCCGCAACGCCGTACAAAAATCATGGAGACAAGGGGAAAATCTACCTGTACTTTCGAATTCTCATCTGCACTCAGTTGGACAGCTTACAAGTGACGGCATAGTGCTGAATCTTATTATTTTATGCTCTTATATCGTTCTAGATAGGTCACCTGGTGGTTCAAATTACCCATAAATTTTTCAACATGGGCCTGTAGTCTATAAGATTTATATTATTCTTTAAAAAATACATTAAATATTGAAAAACGTAACGGAAGAAGAATTTAATTCCAACTAGGTATTCACAATTATTAAGCTACGAATATAATAGGTACCAGGTCAGTTTGTATAGTTTTATAAACTGTCCTCTTGCAAGACATATTTAACTTATTTGTAGTAAAATATACTTGGATATTTCTAAGGAAAGTGGAGCAGCGGAATAATTAGGGACAGTTGCGCAAAAATTTCTCGCATTTTTTAATTTTAAATTTACTTCTCTACGTTTACGTGCAAAAACTGCTGAACTCCGGGGAGATTTACATTTTATTAATCTCCGAATCGACGGCAAAAACAATATAAGAGGGAGGAAGCCCTATTGACAAAGAAAATTCAGTTGATTAAATTTGTCATTTGTCTGAGGAAATCTCACGGTCTCACCTTTTGGCTCTTATTAACTCCGTGATGAATTTACTATTGAAATGTTTGAGATTTCGATATTGTCTATCCACCTCTGAAATAAGAAAATTTGATTTTGTATTACCAATCTAGTAGCTGTGCCCCGCAGTTTTACCCGCATTGCTCAGCTCCTATTTGTGTTAGCGTGATGATATTATATAGCCCATAGCCTTCCTCGATAAATGGACTTTCTAACAGTGAAATAATTTTTCAAATCGGACCTGAGTTAGGCGGCTTCAAGCAAACAAACTCTTGAGCTTTATAATATTAGTATAAATTAACGCTTGTAGTAGAAATATATGTAAAAATCGAAGAACAAAAATAAAAATGCTCGTAGAGAGAGGTATTGCAACTGACTCACTCGTCTGTTAAGATAAGCACACGACTCCCGCGGGTTTTTGTGTCATATTTCTGTATTGTTTACAAAACTAAGGCTTCCTAGTTCACTCTAATCACTATGGAACCTTGCAATTAAAAATATATTTACTTTAGTTGAAAAAAAAAACATGTTTTCCATTACCTTGTATTGGGAAAATATATACCTCGTTCCCACGTACAAAAATAAAAAAGTTGTGGTTGTTCGTTTTCCTTTAGCCATATAACAAATCAGTAACAAAATCAACTCTTTATTCAATAATAATATATTACCTATGTATTTAATGTTTATGTGTGTTCATATGCCAATTTCTAAATACGATAGTGGAGGAAAATAAAAGGCGATAAATGTTTTTCAGTGACATTCAATTTTATTTAATTTTTACTTTCGTATATTTTAGATAATAACATAGAAAGAAACCGTAACTGCATGATTCATTATCCCAATAATTTCGATACTAATTGCTGTCTATATCCAATACAAAGCTATCACTAATAAAGCCACGATCCACTTCTAAAACGTCCAACTACATAGTCTGTTATTAGACATATTCGCACGTTTCTAGCACATTCCGTGCTGTATCTCCTAATAAAGGTCCCTCGCCACGCGCCTCATTATAAGAGAATAATGAAACCAAAAAAATTCCCACGCCCTCAAAAATGCTGGATCAGCCTCCGTACTATGTCAAGGCAGCATTACTTCCAGTGCGGAAAAAGGACAGCGCTATACAAGTCACGTAGCGCCATCACTTTCTCACACTGGAAGTAATATTGCTATAAGATAGAATGGTCTCCCAGGCTCCGTTGAACGTGTTGTGGATCTAATTAATTAGTAAACGCCTTATTTCGTGAAAGTTTTCTTTAATGTTTTGCGCTCGTGAATTTCGTATTTGTTGTTGAATTGACCAGTACCTTCATTTATATTGTGTTGAATTAGAAAATGAATTACCTACAGTAAAAAATACCTATAGAATTATAGATACTTTTAAAACACAATAACAAACATCGTCTTTTAATATTAATAATATATTTCATAGAATAATACAAAGAAGTAGGTACAGGATCATCATCTCGAAAATATAAAATAATTACGCTACTACGTAAGAGGGAAAAAAAGTTTGAAAATAATATTGTTCAATATAATAAGATAAAATTTAATACACGTGTTTTCAATAATTTCCATTAAGAAGTCCCTTAATAATAATTAATAAAAAACAGCCTAGTACAACAACGTTTATTTTGTACAAGTTTATTTTTGCTAAATATACCGAAGCTGACATAAAAGCTATAAAGAAGTTAATCTCATTAATTATTAAGGTAACCAGAGTGCCTTTAGACACAGTGTGGATAATTTTTGTTCCATGTACCATAGTAATTTTACATCTTTTAATGGACATATACATGTTGTTGACAAATGGTATAATTTGGCCCTTTACAAACGGCTTCGTCAGTCGATACGATTGGCATTTTGTGTTATGTCAAGAATTCTGAATTAGACAATTTTGGTTTGGTGAGGGGCTAGATAGAAACCGATAGAAAACGAACCTGTCGTTTTATTTTAAAATTACACAGAAATAGCAGCGTCACAAAGTGAAGCTCTGTCGTAAGAAAAAATAAATCCTCGGCATAATACAAAATGCCAAACGTTTGAATACTTTCAACGCAGTTTATAAAGCGCCAAGTTATACTATTTGCCTGTAACATACATACGTGGATTAGCTTTTCATAATTTCATACCCGTGGGATGAAGTTGTTTAGAGTTTAATTATATAAGTTTAAGATGAGCCAACCTTGCCCGAGATTACTTACAGGGTAATTGGTAGACAAATACGTTTAACATTAGATCTTACTATTTACATAATAAGAGTCTAATAACGATAAGTAATGAACTTTCCTGTGTTGTTTGAACATTTTTAGAATTAGAAAAAAAAAAATATTTTGCCAAAGGCCAACAGTTTCAAATATTAGAGAGAATAATACTAGTAGAATATGATGTGTATGTGTGTAATAACATAGCCATAATATATTAAATACTAGAGGTCCGCCCCGGCTTCGCCCGTGGTGCATATTTCGCAATAAAAGGTAGCCTATGTCCTTTCTCGGGTATCAAAACATCTCCATACCAAATTTCATGCAAATTGGTTCAGTAGTTTAGGCGTGATTGAGTAACAGACAGACAGACAGAGTTACTTTCGCATTTATAATATTAGTATGGATTTAATCCAATTAAACTGCCATTTTAAAAGTCGATAAAACATTTATATTATCATTTTTTTATGAAATACGCGCTTGTACCATTTCATAAGGATTTTAGCGATTATATTTTACACATAAAAATAAATTTTCGCAATAATAAATTTCTGAATTCAACGTATTTTCATATAAACCCAAGATGTTCGTTTAGAAATAAAAGTCAAGATAAACTAGAAGAATGACTAGATAGTGAAGTAAATATTATGTATAAAAAGTTCTAGATTATTCCAAGAAAAAATTTTACCCGACTGTAGGCTAATCGGTATATCATATTTGTATTTTAGTTAAACATCTGATATATTTATTGTTTACGGAGAATAAAGTGATCAATCACGAATAATTTATTTTCCATTTTACTTCAAAGACAAGCAAATAACGGATGAATCGTAGACTCTTTCGTGGAAAATATTTTATATTTATTCAATTTCTATTCCCGTAGTATCGAGTGAGACTTGAATTAAACCTAGATTAAGCTTATTTCAAATAAGCTTGCTTCTGATAATTAATTAGTATCATCTCATTTCTAAGTAGGCTAAATAATTATTAGATTGCAATATTTTTAATATTCATTGTGAATGTGATCTCTTTTTTAACTAAGCAATTATTCCTTGGATACTGAAAACTCATAAACATCGAAGTATATAACGCAAATACAAATATGGGTATACAGGGCACAGACTAAAAAATTAGCCAGTAGAACAAAATTTAATCTGCCCTATTTTAGTAACTATTTAGTAATCTGTGCTGAAATTCCAATAGGACTAATCAAGAAGCTTATATCTAATACACTGGAGATTTCAGTATGAACATTAACTTGTAACAAGAAAATATGACCTTGAATGACGCCTGTATGTTTTTTTATCCCTTTCACACCTAACTTGGTATTAGGTGTGAAAGGGATAAAAAACATACGTTGTACGAAAAACACGTTGATGAGTTTATATATTTTATTTAAAGTGTACCTATATTTTTATCTCATTTTATTTGTGAAAATTAGAATTAAGAACTGTAGACAGTTCATCATTCATTTCCCAAACTGTCATTTATCGTTTCAAAATTATATTTCCTCGCGGAACAATTTAAAGTCGAATCGAATTAGCAAAAAAGATTGTCCGCTTTATCATTATTTTATAACAATTATCCCAAATTGGTAATTATAATTAGGGCGGAGGACATCTGCACAAAATTAAGAAATTAGGTTAATGAGGGTGATTCGGCAGTGGAGTTACATTACGGCTTAGACTGAATTATTACTTTGAAAGTATACATTTTGACATGCTTGACTTTGAAAATATAAATTTCACGTTGATGTGTATTTATGAAGTTTTTGATTGAAAGAAATTATGTTAATAAATAAACGGGTTTTATTGTGGTAAATTTATGAGAAGTCTGTACAAAGTACTGTAAAAAGCTTCTTTAAATCAAGGATATTTGTTTATTCTGAACTAGAATAACTGATAACCTTCGTATTTGTAAAATATGTTTTAATCACAACTCGCCACGATAAACCATAGCCTGTATATTTCAAAAAGAACAGATATTCTAATGTTAGGGTAATGTGCCGAACTTTTTTTATATAATATATATACCACTTTAGCTACTAACTTATATATTATATTTTATGCAACGTCATGACAGTCAAATTTTCACATATTTTTTTGTTAGAAAGGGAGTTTGTTTGATGAACACAGATTAATAAATGGCGATTAAATTCTTTTCTGAAGTTCCATATAATCGCATCGGGTCTATTAAAAACACAAAGATCCTTCTTTTGTACTCGTACCTATTAATTACATGTTCTTAAAGTACAGATAGCAGTTGTTCCAATGTATAAGACACAAAACATAAGAATACACTGGCTATAATTAACACTCATAATCGAAATTCTAGAAAATTCCAAAATAATTACACAACTTTACAATCCAACTACGATATCATAAAAATACATCACGTATGAAAAGCGGCAAAACTTCGTTCCCTCATGAGCAAACTAAATGTATCTTCCAGCTATGAATATTTAGATTACCCACATTTTTTGCAGTGCCGGAGCAGGAAATGTATTCATTTCATCCTATCATAGAATGACAAATGGTTTTTGAAATCTGACAATAAGGAAACGGCTGAACATTTTTTACTAATGCTTTTATGTCGATGACGGCTGTATTTTGTTAAAAGGAGTCTCTGAGAGACGTTCTAAGTGTTGGTAATCTGATGGGCTTTTGATATTTACATGGTTTTTATTTTTGACGATTGTGGTTTGAATTTAGGATGAATACAGAGTAATTTTCCGTGTAGATGTTCATGTGACTGTATAAACGATACGCTCTATTCGCTAATAAAATCTTTGTTTGTTATTGAAGAAGAAATAAGAATTATAAGAAATATTTAACGGGAAAAAGATATTAAAATTAGGATACAAGTAAGACTATCCTACAAATATTCTAAATGCGAAAGTTTGTGAGGATGTATGTGTGTTTGTTACTCTTTCAAGCAAATACTACTGAACCGATTACAATGTAATTTAGCTTACATATAGAGGGTAACTTGGATTAACACATAGGATAGGTTTTATCCCGGAAATCCCACGGGAACGGTAGCTATGCGGGTTTTCCTTTAAAAACGCGGGCGGAAATCTAGTTAGATATATTTTTTTTATTTACAGTCAAGAAAAATATGAATAACGGGCAACGGCCACTATAAACCTCCAAAAATTCTTACATTGAAAGTATAGAAAGACGAACCGAAAGAAGTCATTAACTGAACCTCCTTGGAGAATTTTAAGAAGTGATTTCTTTCAATCGGCGAAATAACAAAAGGCGATCGGTTTCCTTCCTTATCAATTAAAATTAAATTGTACATTTTGTGGAACATTTAAATTGAATAATCCGAGATCTCGTTGGTTTAAAATTATAGGTATAAGGTTACTTAATTAAAATTCGTTTTTGTATCGAATTTTGTTTTAATTGGAATTTATTATAGTATTTTTATTTGGTTTTAATATCATACTACGCGTGAAACGTACCTAGCTACACACGAAAGGCGGTGAATGAATGAATGAATGAATGAAATGAATGAATGAAATGAATGATTCATTTCAATGAATGAATGAATAAATGAAAAATTCTTTATTGTACACCATATAGGACAATTTAAAACACATAATAACTTATTTAACAATGTAGAAATGGTGGGTTGTTTAATTAGTAGAAAAGTCTAAACTTATGATGAAACTAGCTTTTGCACACAGCTTCGCCTGCGTGGAAGAGATAAATTTTCATGGTACAAACTTTCATCCCCTATTTAATTTCCATGGGGGTAGAATTGATCAAAGTCCTTTATTAGCGGATGCCTACGTCCTAACATGTAACTGAATGCCAAATATCAGCCCGATCCGTCCAGTAGTTTGGGCTGTGCGTTGATAAATTACTATGTTAGTCATTTGATACAAAATAATACTGACGCAAGCACGTAGACTCTACTTAATATAAAGACTTATCCTTTCGATAGCTATTCCGAAAGGCTTCCAAAGCCTCTTTATAATATTACTATTTACATATTTCTGAAAGCTTGTTATCATACTAATCTATACAATCTATACAAATACTATAAAGAGGAAAGGTTTGATTTTTTGTTTGTTTATTTGTTTGTATGAATTGAATAGGCTCCGAAACTACTTGGCAGATTTGAAAAATTCTTTCACTGTTGGAAAGCTACATCATTTCTGAGTGACATAGGCTAGGTTTTATCCCGGAAATCCCACGGGAACGGGAACTATGCGGGTTTTTTTTGAGAACGCGGGCGAAGCCGCAGGCGGAAAGCTAGTTTATAATAATTTTTGAAGTTATTTTTTATTACTGGGGAATTGCGTTATTACAATATACGATATAACATTTTTAAGCTCACTTTTAATCTAAATAACATTTTTATAATTTTTATTACTTTTAATTTTGAATATAATTCACTTATATCTGGGGTCAACGTTTTTAAGTATTATTGTTATTCTATTTATTCCTATTCTTAACAATTATGTAATAATACCAATTTTTGTAAACCTTACACGATATTGTTGCAAAAAAAAATAAAAAAAGCCAATTTTTTATAAGTCTATGAGTTCTGAAATATAGCTGCATTAGGAATTCGCATTATAAAAATAAATACAATTATGCTGAAATTTTGACAATAATTTGGATTTGG
The DNA here is from genome assembly GCF_061535395.1 of Colias eurytheme. Lineage (NCBI taxonomy): Eukaryota > Metazoa > Arthropoda > Insecta > Lepidoptera > Pieridae > Colias > Colias eurytheme. Next base: position 3,513,323 of record NC_143001.1, read on the forward strand.
AAAATGAAAATTGCAATAATTATGGGTGGAAGACGTAGAACTTAGAAAGCTATAGAGTGCACGCTACTAAATAAAATATCTCTGTTTAAACAAAATTATCGTGTCACAATGTTAGTTACCATACTCCTCCGAAACAGCTGGACAGATTCTCGTGAAAATTTGTGTGTCTATTCGGTAGATTTGAGAATCGGCCAAAATCTATTTTTCATACCGCTAAGTGATAAGGGTAAGGAACAGCTAGTTAAATATAAACCAATCACTCGTATTTAATTTATAGCTGCCATTAGAAATGTATAGCGAATTCTTTTAAATAAAAACTACGATTACCTATTCATGAATAGCTCTTAGCTGCTTTTGACATTAAAGATTCCATATTAGAAATAAAAAAATAGATAAACAAGCATCGTAAAAAACATTTTCACATACGAAAAGACAAATATGACCAAAGCTTAATACGAATTTTCGTGAAATCAATAACTCATAAGTCGATAACAGTATCGAATGTGAGACTCCTGTAAGTCGAATTAAATATTTTACGAAAAAAAATACGAAAGAGATTTCTTGACAACCTCTTTCTCAAGACGGAAAAATTGCCAAAAAAAATATTTTGAACAAAAAAAAAGTTTTTTTTTTTAATTCCAAACAAAAATTTTTTTTTTTACATTAAGCAACTACTGTAACTTAGCGCATCGTGAACAATAGTCGTTATACACGGGGCTCCCGTAGTACATGCACAGCGGAGCCCTGCAAGGCTTCGGTGATGGCGGGCGGTCGTCGTAGAACGTTGATTTTGAGAGATATAGCGTGCGGTCGGGCGCTTTGGCTGTGGCTAGGCTTCTAAAAAACAAAAAAAATCGTTAAAATATGTATAAAAGGATGTTAATTAATAATTGTCTTTTAAATTATCTCTTACTAGCCTACCGCCCGCGGCTTCGCCCGCTTTGTCTAAAACCTAATAAATTATATAATAAAACCTTCCTCTTGAATCACTTTATCTATTAAAAAAACCGCATCAAAATCCGTTGCGTAGTTTTAAAGATTTAAGCATACAAAGGGACATAGGGACACAGAAAGCGAAGAGGAAGGTTTTAGTATATAATTTAGGGCTGATTTTTCAATCCTTGGTTAAAACTTATTTGTCGAATAATGTATTAAACTACCATTTTAAAAACGCATTCTAATTGCCCGTATTTGACAGTTTACGTGACATTTTAACATTATCGTGTAATACTTTATTGGACGGATAAGTTTTATCCAAGCATTGAAAAATCGGCCCTAAATAGGTTTAAGACAAAGCGGGCGAAGCCGCGGAGCACAGCTAGTCATTGTATAAAACAACAATGCAATGACAATATAATGTAATCTGAATCCCAAAAGCGCAACCATAAATAAATAAAACAAACGCTACAGCAAACTATTATGAAGTCGCTTACTAATTCCATGCAAGGCTAACTTTGCAAAGAAATTAGTTGTGAGGTGAGCCACCGGAGAACTTTTAATTTATTCACTTCGTAATTTGAATATGAAACTAGACGTGAATGAGCTTAGGCTGGTTGGCACCGTGCGTTTGCTGCGTAGACATGCGTTTTTTGATCACAGAGTCGCGATTACAAATGTGGATATAGTTGCGATGAAAGATACGTTTTTTGTTGGAGTTTTCTAGCAATAACATGTTAAGGATGGTTCATTAACGTATATAAACTTTGATAAGGTGTCATGTATTCTATATAATAATAATGAATCGCCAAATGTGTTGCTAAGCGCAAATCTCAAGAGCTGCTGAAGCGATTTCGTTAATTCTTTTTTTTATAATATTCCTTCAAGTACAAGGATGGTTCTTATGGAGAAAAAAATTTAAACATGTACCACGGGCGAAGTAGGGGCGGATCGCTAGTTTCTGCTTAAAATCAAATTCTATGATATCTGCTCAAATAAAAAACTGAACGCGCACCATCATTATTTTAATGATGCAACATACTAGGATATAGTCAGGACTTCATTAATTCGATGTCGAAAGAAGACTTCACAAACCAATAAAATCAAAAATTATAAGTAGAAATATACAAAAATATAAACAATGTAAATAACGATTCGTTTTAGAGCAGGCTCCAAGGAGATGTTCGTTTGCATAAATAACGGACCTAAATCTGACTTCTGATATATATTGTATAGATCCCAGACATCCTATAGACAGATGTTGCCAACCAGTTTTGTGGTCTCCTTCCCCGCACCCCGGTAATTAAATATGGCATACAAAGAAAAAAATAAACATTTCCAAAACATGCCGCATGGAGTATCAAATGAAAGAGCTTATTGAGTAGATCACGAATATATAGCATACTATAACATTTCTTACACTTTCTCTAAGATTTTTTAGAAAATTTACGAAAATGGTCCATTTTTGAGGTAACTTTAAACCACTATAGATTGAAAAGTCATGAATATATTTTTTAAATTATTATTTTAAATAATTAACAATAGTCCATTGTTTACGATTCAATAGTTCGTACAGTGAAATAGTTGCATGGGGGAGTGGGGGGAGCATCCAAAGATGGCGAGTATATTTTCAAGTTTATGCCAAATCTAATCACACAGAGGCTGATTCAAGAATTTTCTGCCATAGTTTTCATTCTGTCAAACACAAAGACAGTGCAGAGATAATTATTCTAAGCCCTGACACCGATATTTTTGTATTAAGCCTTTATTTCTGGCATAAACTTGAAAATATACTCGCCATCTTTGAATGCTCCCCCCACTCCCCCATGCAACTATTTCACTGTACGAACTATTGAATCGTAAACAATGGACTATTGTTAATTATTTAGAATAATAATTTAAAAAATATATTCATGAGTTTTCAATCTTTAGTGGTTTAAAGTTAACTCAAAAATGGACCATTTTCGTAAATTTTCTAAAAAATCTTAGAGAAAGTGTAAGAAATGTTATAGTATGCTATATATTCGTGATCTACTCAATAAGCTCTTTCATTTGATACCCCACGCGGCATGTTTTGCAAATGTTTATTTTTTTCTTTGTATGCCATATTTAATTACCGGGGTGCGGGGAAGGGGACCACAAAACTGGTTGGCAACATCTGTCTATAGGATGTCTGGGATCTATACAATATATATCAGAAGTCAGATTTAGGTCCGCTATTTATGCAAACGAACATCTCCTTGGAGCCCGCTCTATTTATAAATGTCCTTATGATAACAATTGCATAATAGAATAACGACCACTCGTTATATGAAACGGATCGAAACAAAAAGGAAAAAACCAGTCAATATTTACAAAAACTAAGCTTTCATAGTAATCAATAAAGTGCAGTATTTAAAGTAGGTAAATCTTATATATAAAAATGAATCGCAAAATGTGTTGGTAAGCGCATAACTCGAGAACGGCTGAACCGATTTCGATAATTCTTTTTTTATTATATTCCTTGAAGTACGAGGATGGTTCTTATGTAGAGAAAACGTAAATATGTACCACGGGCGAAGCCGGGGCGGACCGCTAGTACTTCATACAATCTTGAGAGTATTGGATGGTCTAGTGTTAATGTTTTATAGTAAACTAGCTTACCGCCCGCGGCTTCGCCCGCTTTGACTTAAACCTAATAAATTATATACTAAAACCTTTCTCCTGAATCACTCTATCTATTAAAAAAAACCGCATCAAAATCCGTTGCGTAGTTTTAAAGATTTAAGCATACAAAGGGATATAAGGACATAGGGACAGAGAAAGCGACTTTGATTTATAGGTACTATGTAGTGATGATGATACTTATGCTAAAGATCAACGGATAAACAGAAATCTAAACGTTCAGATGGATTTCAAGTATCAAATAACATAGATAACTCATTAATCAAACAATCTTTGGAGTTTTATAAACTGAACCTACTGATTGCTTGATTCTAATATTATATATTTTTTATATTAACTTCATTTTCTTATTTATAACCACATGCTATTAACCACTCAGTGATATTTCATCTAGGTGTTTCTGAAGATGACATAACACTTCGACGTGTTGTGTAAGGGTTTAGTCAAACCGAAGAATTCAGTCTTAAACAACTTTTACAACAGTTATCTTATAGTGAGTATTTTTTTCCAAACAGTATATACCGATAACAAGATTTTCATGTCAACTTAATTTCAATATTAAGTTGCACAATACATTTACTGCTTTTAATCCATTATTCCGCAACGCCGTATACAAATCATGGAGACAAGGGGAAAAAATCTCTACCTGTACCTACAAGTGACGGCATAGTGCTGAATCTTATTATTTTATGTTCTTATATCATTCTAGATAGGTCACCTGGTGGTTCAAATGGCCCATAATTTTTTCAACATGGGCCTGTAGTCTAATTGTACAACAATTTTACCAACTATTTTTACCGCATTTTCTTTTAGCATATATGTTCCAATACCTACATTATTCCCTACATTTAGTCTCACCTGAATATTTTTATTAAACGCCCTATCGGTAGAATCGTAATAATTGGGGCAACCTCTTCGTGACTGGACTGCAGGAGTACCTTTATTAACGCAATATCGTATCGATATGTTGCTTAGAATAACCTAGAAGAATTTGAGAAATTCTTAATGAACGTATTTTGGTCCAATATGAAGAAAAATGGAGTATCGTTTATATTTAAGCTGTTTATTTCTCTATTGAAATAGTAACAAAAAAAAATATTATCTTATTCTTATCTTTTGGAGGGATAAATTATAAAAAAAGAAAGCTTTGAAATTTTCCGTGGAGGGATAAATGTAGTTAGGTTATTTTATACTATATAATAAAAGCCATAGAAACGTAGAATTTTCTGAGAATAATATTATAAAATTGAAAGTGTTTGTTTATGGAAATTTCCAGTTTCTATCTCTTTTGTTATAATGATTCATACCTAATAAAATAAATAAATACGTATTGATTTATTAAACAGAATATTAACACAGAATTTTAAATCATAATATATTATATATACAAAAGCATAATATTACATATTTATTATCCTGTTACATAAGACAACAATTATCTGAATCTCAAGAGACATTAACCACTTAAACGTTTAGTTCTCTGTCTTCTACTGAACTTCACTCAATAAATGAGTTCGGACTCAAGTTTCTTGTATGCCACAGGTCAAGGCAATATTGCATTACTTCAGCCATTATAGTACTACAAGTCTGCAGTACTAGTGTTCGTGGATTGCAAATTTTGTATTGAAATTCCTCATAGATCACCTGTGACAGCTTGTAATGTGTATTCCTAACTACAGTATTGAATGGTTAATTACATTGTAATAATGTATGGCTGTTGATACGAATGGCTATCGTATGTGAACAATAGTTGGGTTAAATTTTGTGTGCTTTTTTTTTTCAAGTTGGGAAATCTTGCCGAAGATACCCACGCGACGGCTCCCGGGGAAGGAGCCGTGGGTTATGTCGGATTCCTACCGACTAACCCCACCGTGAACCAACGCGCTGCTTTAGACGGGATGCGAGAACACTATTGCAAAATGTGTGTGCCTGACTTAGGTATTTACGTATTAAAAAGTAAAAGTTGCATTGGATTGTCATTATAATTATATTTTTAGACTTACAATAAAGGTTAACCGAGAACGCAAAACCAACCATAACACTACAGTAACGTTTTCACGTATTCACATTTTTCCCTTGGGATTTGGTTATTTCAGCTTTGAACTAAACTCAAACATTTTTATACAATTTGACTATTCTAAACGCGCTTTATCGTTATCGCATAATTTAATATTTACCATTTATAACAATATACTGTATACTAAATTAACCCATGTTTCATACACGACTTAGATCACAACATTATATTTTGCTAAATTAGTTGTACAAGTTGTGATACACGGTATTTAGTAAAGTCTAGTCTAGGCTAATTTTAGCGAGGATTATCGTACAAAATATAACAAAACAGTGCTTAATGTAATCCGTATTTAGCGTCTTAACTCGGCTTAAGCGAAGTTAGCGGATTATTCAATAGTTCAATATAATTTTAATCACGTGGTAATTCCACGGCTTTTCTTGGAAATAAGACTTGTTAATTATCTGCAGCTGTTGCTAAGAAATAAGAATAATTGGTTTAAAACTCTGATATAGATTAAAAATACATTTAAAAATCAAACTTATTGTAATGTGTGTTAGTTATTTTGTGTATGTACCTCCCGATTAACATCTTTGGAGATTAGCGTCTTAATAATTAGTTATTATTGTTATAGTATAATCTAGTTTCAGACTAAAAGTAAATCAATGGGTCAGTTTGTCAGTCAAATAAGGTTGTTTTTTGCGTATCTCATAATCTTTATCTATCTACTATTAAAAAATTCGTCACACGTAAGAAGTGAAACTTATTTTTCAAAAAATAATTAACTATATGCAACTTTACAGAAATACGTCAAATCATGCGTGGTAGGGATAAGAAAAAGATGGCGCGTAACGGAAAAATGTCACGCGTAACGAAAAAATTAGGGATGTAACGATACCGATACCGATACCGATATATCGGCCGATATATCGGCAAACCGATATATCGGTATCGCCGATAATAAATCAACCGATACCGATATTTTTTTATTAAATTATTTCTTTTCTTTTATGTTTTTGCATTGTATTCATTCATATTGTTTTATTTCTGTTTCTGGAAGAGCGGAACCTCCTGACACAAGCATTTTATTTGCTTACTAGGAGTGTTCCAATCACAAATTTGTTTATGTAAAGGAAAGAAATAAATAATTTTGAATTTTTTTAATTTTTAACGTGATAACGTTTTTAAAATCGTTTTAGTCGGGTGACATGTTCATAAACTTGTGTCACACCAAAACCCCACGAGCGCGATCGCAGGTATAACGAGAGAGAGACGGACCGATCTCCCGTTTCATCTCGAGCGCTGCCACTGCATTATGTTATCACGTAAACATCTCGATCGTAAACCTACTTTACAAACAACAAATTTTTTTGATATCAAATAATTCAAAAACCCGCGCCCAATGAACGATGCGGGAGGCCGCCCGCGCGTGTGCACTTTGTTTTCTGAAAAAACTCTACCAATAGTAAACTTTTATTAGGTACTGATTGTATGTGTATTACTTAAAGTTTAACTGACTTCGTAAAATAATAATTCTAAAATAAATGGCTTTGTTGTTTTTTGATATGGCATTTTTATTTAAAAGAATACGATTAACAGTTGTCTCTGTTAAATGTTGGTAACTTTTTATGCATAATTCACTATTTTTCTACCAAGCCATCGATATCGGTATCGGTATCGGTATCGCCGATACATTACTACAAATATCGGTATCGGTATCGTATCGGCAAAATCATGTATCGTTACATCCCTAGAAAAAATGTTACACTAAATTTTTTCCAACCCCGATAAAGAAGTTTCACTAAATCAGTTTCATTCACCAATTTTTTAAATAAAAGGTCTTGAACAATGTGATTTTCCAACTATATTTTATTGATTGTTCAATACAAAAGTTTTTCAATATAAACTTAACTCAATTAACTTTTAAAATAAAATAAATATGCATATAAGATTTTTCTTCAAACTTGATTATAATTATACCTTAAATACAATAGCAAAAGGAGAAGATTGAATTAATTTCGTAATTCAGTTATTTTTTAATTAAAGTTGGCGAAAACCAATCTATTAGCCACAATATGAATTGATTTCGCTCGTTGGATATTTTCATTATTTTTAAACGGTTTTCCAAGCTTGACTCAAGTTTATTTCAGATTTAACAAACTAAAGTATCGGTTTCTAAGTTTCTGAAGTTTCAAGCAGCACGAGGGAAATATTAAATTACGATCGCAACATTGAACAGTAAATAAAAGTTATTATTACTTACTCGATCTTTCGTTTTAGAACGATTTTATAAAATTTTATTTTTGTAGATGTTTATTAAGGAACATTGTTATTTGTTATTTCCTTGTTAAGTTGTAGAAAGTATTCCTGAATAAAATCTATACTAATATTATAAAGCTGAAGAGTTTGTTTGTTTGAACGGCCTAATCTCAAGAACTACTGGTCCGATTTGAAAAATTATTTCGGTGTTGGATAGCCCATTTATCGAGGAAGGCTATATATTATTATCACGCTAAGACCAACTGAAGTTGAGCCATGCGAGTGAAACCGCGGAGTGCAGTTGGTATTAAAAAATAAGTAAGTATGAGGTAGGTACGTTACGTGTAGATACAGTTATGATTAGTAATCATTTATTCTTTATTAAAGGACGATTTTAACAGTATCCATTATAATACAAAAATGAAAATACACCAAGTAAATTCCGAATATTATAAAAATACAAAAACTCGAACAAAAATATAAAAAGTAGTTAATAAACTGCAAGACCACAGACAATAAAGCCACAGAGCAATATCTAGCATTGTTGAAAGAACCAGCGGAAAATCTAGTACATAAACAGTATTGATATCACGACGCACAATAGAAATGAAAACGTAAACCCAAGGCTGCTCTGTACACTCTTATCTATACAAGTCTATGAAATTTTACGTACACTGCGGAATTTAACCCGGGGTTTTGTTAAGGGTGTGCATGTTGGTAGTATTTCGAGAATATTCTGTTATATTCTTGTACAATTTCGAAGGGTGATAAAATTGCTGAACTTAGTAGATGTTTATTGTTCTTTTACGTTAAATGTGTTTAATAGACATTTTTTTAAATTTGGTCGAATTGTTTTAATTAATAAGCATGCAGTAATAAAATGGAAATTAAAAAATAACTTACCTTGATAATGTTACTGCAATCCAGAGGTGGCCAAAAAAAGGCCTTACACATGATAATTTCTATGGCTATTATTTTAATAAAATTTCGAAAATAACTATTCTTCCTCAAATATAAATAAATATGAAATAATAACAAATGACGTGCGATCACGGTGATGTCTAAATAACGAATCATATATTACTTTACTCTTTGTAACGAATGCAACGCGATGGAATGTGGTCGATCTCGCTGGCATGAACAAGATTTGTTTTTATTCTGCCCTCAAATAATTTTGCTTTTTTTTAAAGTCCGGCAGCAACAATATCTGGCAATGACGTTTATATTTTAATGTTACTTTATATTTTATTGTATCTCATTTTAAACTTAAAGTAAGCTGTATTGAAAGTCAATACGCTGATTTTCAATACTAACTTTAACTACCTATCAGGCTGTTAAATATTTTAATTTGTATGTGTACGAAATATAAATAATTTGCTTCATTTATTTTTGCACGCAACCAGCTCTGAAAAAACACTCTTTATACGATTCATTGGAGCTTATAAGTTAATTCAAAGTGAAATAATTTATTTTTCATATTAATGATGAGTTCGGTTATAACGTGAAATCAATGAAAAGCCTTTGACTATTTAATTTATTTTATAAAATACTAGCTGCGCTTCGCAGTTTCACCCGCGTAGCTCCGCTCCTGTTGGTCTTAGCGTGATGATATAATATATATATAGCCTATAGCCTTTCTCGATAAATTTACTATCTAACACCAAAAGAATTTTTCAAATTGGACGAATAGTTCCTGAGATTAGCGCGTTTAAACAAACAAACTCTTCAGCTTTGTTATATTAATTAAGTATTTATACATAAATATAATGTACATAGTATTAAAAAGAAAGACTGTATGATGCTAAGAAGTTATCCGGAAAAATATTAACGTATACACACAGCGTATAGCCGAAGTAGTGTAAGCTATAAAATAGCATTTTATGCGATCTTCAAGTATCATAAAAAGAAGGGTTACATACCGCTCGTCTCGCTCTGGATTATAAACTTTATAGTGTACGGTTATGGTAATTTTTTGGCACTCACTAGAGTGAGCCGAGTGGTTTGTTTCGGGCCGAACATGGGTTTATGTTAACTATGCTTATGTTTTTATTTTTATTTTTCTATACAGACACATTAATAACCTTGCTGCTGTAGGCTTCTTCCGGATTGATACTTTTTGTAGTATTTTTTCAGATTTTTAAACAATTATTATCCTATTAAAATCGCAGAAAAATCCTACAAATATTATTCAAATCCATTCAATCATTTTTGAATTAATGGTTTGACTAAAATATTTTTTTTATCACATAATATTTTAGACTAGCTGTGCTCCGCGGTTTCAGCCGCATTGCTGCGCTCCTGTTGGTACGATGATATTTTAGCCTATAGCCTTCCTCAATAAATGAGCCAACACCAAAAGAATTTTTCAAAGCGGAGCCTTAGTTCCTGAGATTAGCGCGTTCAAACAAACGAACAAATTTTTCAGCTTTATAATATTAGTATAGATTGAGTATACATTATATTCTATTAGGTATACTACATAATATATAATAGCTGTATGGCTCTTAATTTATACTAATAAATTATAAACATTAAATAGTTTATTTGATCAAATTGGAAGCTAATAAAAAATGTCTGGCAAAGCCTAGCAGGTTGATTAAATTTAACCCCGTGAAGAAAATCGATCAGTAACAGATGTTTAAAGAGAAAAAGGTCATGACTGTACGTCTGTATAGGTATTATTTAAGAACCATGTTTTAAATCGTATGCGATAATAATATAACATTTGAATTTAATATTATATAAGTACCTATACACAAGAAGTGAATTGTAAAATCATAAAGGAACCCACAAAATTTCGGGTCATTTGTAACAGGATGGCGGTTCTACAGGGGTCTTAGTACGCAATGACAAAAATAAAAATGATGGTCAGAACGCTGATACCGGATACCTTAAGATACTGTGATATAAAATATTAATATAAAATATTACAGTATCTTAAGATAAAATATTATAGTATCTTCACCGTGTGTGACGCACTTTAGACTGTTTTTAGTTAAATCAAAACAAACAAACAAAATATAAAATCTTTCCTCTTTATAAGTTCTTATAAATTCAGATATGCTATTTATTAAAGTTTTATACGTCACAACAATACAATCCATCTATAAATAGAGATCTTGACTCCCGATTCCAATATGGAACTATGGTTCACAATCACAATCAATCACGTTACCCAATTCGTGCCAAAACGACAACCATTGTTATTATTGTACTGAAAAAGTTGATCGTTCAATCTCTTGATAAATAATCTTTCAATTGATAGTTGAAAACTTAGTGTATAGTGCTACAAGCTCAGAGGAATAAACCTATAGAGTACTTGTATCGAGCGTATACAATTTACATATATTTGTTTCTTTCTATCTAAAGAAAACGTCGTAAGAAAGAATGAGATAGCTATAGACTACAAGCTACGTTTCAACATAGTCATGGCACCATTTTTACTATAGGTACGTATTTAGATAGATAGAAGGTGATAGTGATGGGATGTGCTTCAATCGATAAAATCGTGAATGCATTTTGCATTTACGGTTTCGTGAAATAATAAATAATAAAAAAAACAAAATTAATCATAAATTTCAGTTGAATACATTATTTGTTTAATCCTACGAATATAATAAATGCGAAATTATGCGAGAATGGATAACTTTCTCTTTCACTGCTGAACCGATTACAATGAAATTTTGTACATACACACATAGGATAGGTTTTATACCGGAAATCCCACGTGAACGGGAACTGTGCGGGATTTTCTTTAAAAACGCGGGCGGAAAGCTAGTATATTTTAAAATAAATTTTAAAACTTGAAATATAACTACATAATTTAAAATAAAGATCAATAAAGTTAAAGGAGTGAGGAGAAAGGCACAGTCAGCATGAATTTTAACAAGTTCATAAAAGGACAGTTTTAAAGAAAACATTTTCCTTACATCCTACTAATAAAGCGAAAGTTTGTGAGGATGGATGTTTGTTACTCTTTCACGCGAATACTACTAAACCGATTACAATGAAATTTGGAAAAATTACTTTTGATCCCGTAAATCCCACAGGAATGGGAACTATGCGGGTTTTTCTTTGAAAACGCAATTAAGTATGTATTTCAATAGTAGTTTCTCATCTATGAGAACTGTCATTTAATCAACCGTTTAATTTTCACATAGTTACACATTTATAGTAAATGTGTAAAAAAAATTCCAAATAAAAATTCACTCACACACAAATGTATTTATTATCTAAAGGAACAAAAAAAAACGTAAGCGTAAGATTGCACAATTCTTCTAGAGTATCCATCTTGATAACACGCAGGCTCGAAATGCAGTGAACACAATCTAGCAAATTTCGACGGCGTCCAATCTACACGTCTCATGTTTTATACCCATTTCTTATTAAGCTCTGGAAATCTAAAACAAAATGAATTTATTAATAATCTAAAAGAGAAACAACAAACTAAACAGATAAGTAAAATAAAACAACCACGTGGTATTTTTTATTTTCCTGCTGTAGAAAATATACATCAATTATTTGCTACAACAACTACATATAAATCTGATATAAGAAACAAAATAAATAAATCAACGTTAATATGAAATAGATTTTTTGTCATAAATCGATAATATACGCTAGATGTGTTACAACACTACGGTGGTAAACAAAATGCCAAACTTGATAATATTGTGACATTTTTTAAAAATTATTTAATTCTTTTGTATTCCACAACCCCATAAAGTGGGTAAATGTTACAGTTACAACATAAACTTATAAAAAAGCGCTTGATATAACCTTCAAATAGGGTTAGAACATAAATATTTATCAATTTGCTGAAAATCACTTACCGATGGAAAGATATTTTTTCATTGTTTTCATCCAAAACTCCCATTCGACTAGTAATAGCCGGTAGCTAAACATACAATAGTCATTTTAGCACACTGACAAATAAAAAGAAACACTATACACTTTATATTTTCTAAATATTTCGTTAAAAACACTTGACGCACTGAGCCCACCAGCTGGTTGGAAAACAAACTGACTGCCGGCGCGCTACGTTTGAAGACAGTGCAGATACTCTATCGCTATCTCAATCTGACTTATGCTGTTATTGACTAAGAGTAAGTAGATTAGAAAATATGTATTTTGTTCTGTCTCAATATAAGAACTCTATAGGTTTATTCCTCTGAGGCTACAAGGATCTTTTGGCACATGACGAATTTTGGAACTAATGATGTCATCTGATGACAGTCGAGTGTGTTGTATATTGTGTGTATATTGCATTTTTTATTTTTGTCCATTTAAATACTTACAGTAATTTCACTTATCTGATTCCAAGAACTAAAACTATCTTTATACATTATCAATTATAACTTCATCGGTCCCTCACTACGCCATCTGAAGAAAATTAAGTAGAATTTACAAAAAAAAATTAAAAGTCACCATAACGGATTCGTAATTTGAAACAAAGGAGATTGCATTATTCGGTAGCACTTTAAAAAGGTGTGAGTTTAATTATTACTGTTTGAATATCAAATTTATAATCTGTGCGCTTGAGGAAAAAGTTTTTATATATAATGAAAATATTTTAATATTCAAATACACAAAGAAACTTAAGTGCCCTGTCTAATAAAACAAAAAATAATCCACTTTCTCGTTATAATTCTTCACAATACATACTTACATAAAATATTTCAACAATTGCTTTTATCCAGCAGCTAGTTTTACATTAATCACGCCATTCACTAAATTCCACTTGAATGAAATTCATAAATTGTTTAATAATTTTCTTCCTACGCAGAACAAAGGGAGCATTATCGAATCTATTGTTAAAGTAAGTTGATATATCGCCGAACCTTTATCGTGAAACATCTAATCCATTTCGTACCCATTTAATGCTCAACCTTGCCCTACAACAATATAACCATATTGTTACGACCTCCTTGTGTAATTTTTCTTTGCTGGCCGACAATACAGTTTGGATTTGGAACACTAAAATTATGAAACAAAAATGTCTCGACACAAAATTCGATCCACAGATTATTATCGTTTCGGCGTTCGAATTTTAAACTTCGCGCGCAGTGAAAACAAAGAAATCTAACAACGCAATTTAAACGTCCCAGTTGTGTAAATTATATTTTTCATGTAGGAAATATGGTGTTGTGCAAGTTTTAAAGAATTATTTTAGCAGTGTATTCAATATTTTTTGAATATAATTAAGATATAAAGTGACAGAAGAAGGAGTAATTTTCACACAAGATTTATTTTGTAATAGGAGAATCATTCAGGTAAAAACTTGCTCGTTTAGGTATATAGTAGTTACAGAGATTAAAATAAAATGAGTTTTGATACAATATTAACTACAATTTTTACAATGATTTGATACAATGTTATTAGACCCGTAAGTGAACAATTTTAGCTATCTTTTTATTTCCGATACAAACTGTTCATATTGCTTTACTGAATCATTTTGCAGAATATTTATAGGTTAGGTTAGGTTGGGTTGGTTTCTTATAGATTAAGTTTGAAGTAGAATAAACACTTTCGAAAATGTGTATTTTTAACGCAATGTTATACAATTTAGTTGCTTTCGAAATAAAAACATTGCCATAGCCGCGTTGAGCATTTTTGGTAAGGAAAAATCTTATAGGCTGGTGCAGTGACAAGCTAATTTTATGATTATTTTTTTTATTTACCTAATAAGTAATTTAATAAAAAAAATCTCATAGATTTTCATTCGGAGTCGGACGTTGAACATTCAATTTAGTTCTACCTAATTCGCGCCTGTCTAAATTAATTAAAACTTTATTTGAATGATTTCACGCAAATCTGTTCGCGTAAACTTGGAATAAAATATTTTTTCCCTTGTGTGTAGTTGAGATTTATTTTTGTTGTCGTAAAATTAATTTACGATTTGATTATTGTTGAGAATTCGAAATAAAGTTTTTATTAAATGTTCCCAAGTGGGTCTATGAAATTTTTACTTATTTATTTCTCGGTTGATTTTACAGTAGGAATTAAATTGGTTAAAGTTTATTGAACAAATAATGGGTAAATAATCAATCTTTTCAAAGAAGTGGTCCATAGTCCATTCATAATTCAAATTATAATTTAATTAATTACTTGAATAGAATTGAAAGAAACCATATTTCTACATATTACAAAGTTGACTCAAAACTACTACTATATATTATAGAGTAATTTTATTTATTTATTTATTACATTTATTTCAGGTGACAGACAAAAAATTGTACAGACAGAATAAATACCTTACAGACTTACATACATATAATAGGTAATGTATAATATGTAATACAGGTGTGTTTTAACAATGCTGTATACATACTAAGTATATAGTTACTGAAAACACAATAAAATCGTTCAAGCTTATTTTGTTCTGAAAGCAAAAAATCTAAAATCGTGTAATTGCAAAGTAGTTTCACCAATTATTAAAAGTTGAAACCTTTCAAGTTTGAGGAGTTCCTCAAAAATATTTTGAAGAGTTCTTCAAAATATTTAAATGCTTTATTCCTCTTTATTCAGCTGTTATGTTTATTATAAACAGTATTGTTATTACAAAATCAAGTTAACTTTACAAACTATATACAATTAATGTTTACTTTACACTATAACAATCCTTTATGATAATCCCATATGAAACTTGAAACATAATATGGGCCTGACCCTACCTTTGTAGTAAATATGAAATATGGGATCCATTTTGAGAATTATATGCTTAATTTTCATTGATTAAGGTTTGATGGCTTCTAGTTGTTACTTAGGTATATCTGTAATATTAAACCATTTTAACTTTTTAATAATTATTTTGATTCAACTTCAAAATCATTTTCAAGAATAAGAGCATTTCTATACAAATTCTACATTTTATGGAAATTCTAGGTTCAATTAACTCGCAAACAAAATTGGTTTATAATTGTATAGATAATTAGAGTATCCACCAAGGTAATTAACGAGTAATATGAGTATCCTATACCTTTAAGCAATTCATTTAAATGTAATTTTAACTTAATCAATCTAACTCTTAAATTATAGTAAGTTTCGAGTTTCTCTCAAATTTTCACTTCGATTTAAGTATCCGATATAATATGAATGTTGTACGTAAATTTTTATCTATAAACCGGACAACACCCGAGTACTTGATGTTCGCGTAAAAAAATTGCAATGGCCTTTCATATATTTACCCAAAGTGGTTTAAATAAGCCAAGCCAATCACAAATGGTTAGCTTAGTTAGTAGGGAAGGGCATATCAATAGTTGCTATTGTCACTACGGTTAACAATTTGTTTCGTGGTTTTTTTTTATTGTCGATAGTAAAGCGCTTGACCACAATCTCGCCTGATGTTAAGCTAGGATGTGGTCTAAGATGGAATGCGCTTCCCTAGAGGAGGTACCTGTTCACTCTACACTTGAATGGTTGATTATAATGATATGACCACAATCAAATCGTGGTTGATATGATTGTGATTTTCGACCTTTGTTTTTATATTGATGAGGAAGAATTTTATTGACAGATTATAAGTACAAGCTCAGACTGTGCAGTGTGCGTGCGACAAAAACTTGAGCTAAATATATTTGTTAATACAGACTTTAAATTTCTCATTGTGTTAAATTTCACCCAGCGTTGATTAAGCAGTTACTTGTAACAGAATATCGAGCATATTATGTAATTTTAAAATTATATCAAACTCCTCTTATAGAACTCGACGATGGATGTTTTGTTATAATGCTATTGAGGTTTTACCTGTACAAATACATAGTACAAACTATTTGTAAGAATGTTACAATATTACATTGCCTAAACCGCGTAACCACCTAATAGACATCAGTCTTAGTTATTATCAGTAATAAAATCTTCATAAGCTATCTCGACTATAACAGTAACATATTGCGTTATTTATATGCGATACTATTATCTAATAAAAAACTACACTATTATTTAATAGTAAGAAAGTCAGATTGAACCACAATAACAATATATTATTATCCTCTTTATACAAGACATTAAAGATATGAAGTCAGTACACAACTTACGCTAAGTACATAAAAAATTCATAACCTAATGCTCGTTTACAACACTTGATAAAGTGTTATGAATATTTTCTTACTTGTGGATCGTAGACGCTGTGTAAGGAATCTGTTAAACAGCTTCAAAATCATCGTGCATTTAATACTTTGATAAAAAAAGAACACATATCTTAACACTAGCTTTGCTCCGCGATTTGACCCGCAATGCTCCGCTCCTGTTGGTCTTAGGGTGATGATTATAGCCTATAACCTTCCTTGATAAATGAGCTATCTAACGCCGAAAGAATTTTCAAATCGGTCCAATAGTTCCTGAGATTACCGCGTTCAAACAAACAAGCAAATTCTTCAGCTTTATAATATAAGTATAGATTATGAGATAGAAAAAACTTCATACCATACTCTCGGAGAAACATAATACAGAAATTTCAAAACTTTTCATTTTCACTTCCCAACTATCGTAAGCTAAGACTTTGTGATCGGATCGGCAAATATGTCAAACTACTTCCCACTTCGCTATTAATAGTAGAGATGTGAAACTTTAAGACTGCACGAACTTTAAATGGGTGTTTTAGTAACATTTTGATGTTTCATTACCTTTAAAACGTTCCTTCTAAGCATGATGTCAAGATTTTTTTTTTTTTTTTTTTTTTTTTACCTAAAATAATGAACCTAAGGTATCATTATTGAAAATTACGATCTAGCCCTTTACTATAGGCTAATGAGTAATATAAATCTAACTTAATTTGCTAGGTATAGTATGTCTAAGAATGTGTCCATTAACACTTTTCTTAATGTCTCTATTTAAGGCGAAGACACTTTGTTCATGTGTTCTTTATGAATAGCACTCACTATATTACACTGACACTTCACTAAACTAACTCAAAAGGTTTTGTCCTTTTTAGTCTTCTCACTATGTCCGTGTTGTCAAGGAGCTGGATAGCCTCGACGTTCACATGAT
Source organism: Colias eurytheme (assembly GCF_061535395.1). Lineage (NCBI taxonomy): Eukaryota > Metazoa > Arthropoda > Insecta > Lepidoptera > Pieridae > Colias > Colias eurytheme. The sequence goes on from NC_143001.1 coordinate 3,531,183, forward strand.
GGTGAAGTCTGCGTTCGTGAGCTTCGGCGTTTTTTTTAATTATGTCCGTGACGAGATCTACTTTAAGGTCCCGATGTAGGTCGTCATTTCTAATGTACCAGGGAGCATTCACGATCTCTCTCAGCACTTTATTTTGGAATCGTTGTATGATAGTGATATTACTTTGTTTGGTACAGCCCCAAAGCTGACTACCATAAGTCCACAAAGGCATAAGGACTTGTTTATACAAGAGTAATTTGTTTTGCTTTGATAGTGTAGAATGCTTGCCAATTAGCCAGTACATAGCCTTATAGCGAAGCTCTAGCTCCTCGCGTTTCTTTTTGACATGAGCCTTCCAGCGAAGCTTTGCGTCTAGAGTCATACCCAGGTATTTCGCTGTATTTTGATAAGGTATTACATGATTATTTATGTATACCGGATGATAATTTGGCTTTTTGTTTGTGAAGTCTATGTGAATAGATTTAGACTCATTGAGTTTTACTCTCCATTTTTTCGTCCAGTCAAAGATCGTATTAACAGCTGTCTGAACTTTTTCTACTGCTTCTTCATGAGTGTCACCTGTAGCCATTATAGCTGTGTCATCCGCAAATGTTGCAATGGTGTTGTTCTCTAACTCAGGAATATCGCAAGTGTACAACAAGTACAGAATAGGACCCAGGACACTTCCTTGCGGTACTCCAGCTTTTATAGGCTTAAGCTCTGAATATGCATCATCTTGTCTTACTCTAAACATACGTTGTGATAAGTAAGACTCTAAGATGTCAGCAAACTGTTTTGGGAGCATATTTCTTAGTTTGTATATAAGCCCTTCGTGCCATACTTTATCAAATGCTTGCGCCACATCCAAGAATACCGTGGAGCAAACTTTTCTTTCTTCTAGAGCCTTTTCAATTATATTGGTTATCCTATGTACTTGATCTATTGTAGAATGGCGTTCTCTGAATCCAAATTGGTACTCAGGAATTAAGTTTCTTTCCTCGATTATGGGTTTTAACCGTTTCAAGAAAAGTTTTTCAAATAATTTTGACATGATCGGCAGCAGAGAGATCGGCCGGTATGAAGTAGTCTCATGTGGCGGTTTACCAGGTTTTGGTATCATTATAACTTCGGCTATTTTCCACACATCAGGCACACACTTAAGCCTAAAGGTAGCATTAATGATTGTAGTTAGTTTGACAATAGATGTCAAGATGAAATGATCATATCTATAATGTGTCAATAGGTCAGAAGGTTTTCTGAAGAGAAACCTCAAAAAGAACACTATTATAAGCTCTTTTCAAAAAGTTAAGTCACTCGTACTTAACATTATCGCGATAGCCGTTCCCGGGTAATAACCCTTATTTCACCCCTTCAAGTTTTCCCTTTAAAACTCTGCTATACAACCTTTGTCCTTCGCAAAGGTTTAAGAATAATGGATATAAATTTCATCTGAATACCTTCGAAATTCGGGCGTGAAAATGAACTGAGAGATTACGATTTGAGTGTGGATCATTTCATGGTTTACTTATCTATACAATTTTCTGTTCTAGGAACAATGACACCGCTACCTACAACAAGATATATCTTTTGGAACATATATACAGCATAGGGGCCTTCAAGAGCTAATGTTTCCTAAGGCCAGCAAAGTTCCAAAACCTCCACCACCGCTGCATGTGTTAATAGCCGATGGTGTCTCTAATATCAGGTAATCATACTGATTACCTTGCCCTAAAACAACACTATTACGTCACTAAATTGGCCTCAATAAGAAAATGTCTTTACGCTAACATCACACTTTATGCAAAGTACCCTCACCAATACATGTCACTTGAAGTACATAACATGAAAGACGCCGCGCTCTCGACATCCTTTATAAGACATAATGATCTTTAAACGCTTAGAAACTGAACGATCGGTTTTATAAACCCGATTGATCCTTTGTCATCTTCAATGCGATTTTTCTTTGTTCATCGTTGCGCCTTTGAGAGCGTTTTGTAAGGGGAAATCTGCGAAAGGTTTATTAGATTCTTTTTGTTTTTCACTCCGATTTGTGTCTGATATAACGGGTTAATAAAATATGCAAAATGTATTCGATAAATGTGTAAAAATAAGCTTTTTGATTATAGACTAACCAGTTAACGTAGTTTTTACTAGTACCTAGTACCTAGACTCCTCTGGATTGTCAATTCGAGCTTCTCGAACAATATTGAAAATTGAGCGAGCAGCTTCGCGCAGCAATTGCTTCGCGAGGCTGCTCGCTCTGTGTGACCCGCTTAATGACAAACATTGAGATTTTCTTGTAACTATGCATTTATATATTATGTAGAATGTGAATTTAAAAACATTTGACGATATCCTTTGTGTTTTAGCACGTAGTTCATTTTCCATGAAACATTTTTTGTCATGCAATTCATATTAAAAGCAAACACTATTTCCTGCATAAATATTAAAGCAAATACTCTATTTTATTTTCTCCCCAACGTAAAAATCATACGTGTATGTTAGTTTAAAAAGTGCCCTTAATAACGTGAAAATATAATTAAAATTGTATTTTTAAAATATAATGAAACAAAGGTAATTATTTTTAATAAGCATAGAAACGGGCCCTTAACTGTAATACATGTAGAGTCGTTCAGTGCTCTCATTAATGCTATTTATAATTTAGAGATCCTTTTACGGAATTGAAATAAATAATCTTAATTATAATTAAACTATAAATACATAGTTTATGTGGAATTATATGTATATCAATAGTTTAAATATAATACATGCAATACACGAGTACGAACATAACAAAAATTGTCACTAAATACAAATATCTGTTAGCAATTATGAAATCTATAAAATTCCCGAAAATGAAACTGCCCAATCAATATGTGAAATTCACTACATCAATCAATTTAAAAATCACATTTTAAACTAGTTCCAAAATTCAAATCATGACGAAAATTATGAAAATTTGCTTAAAAATATAATTTCAACAGAACCCATCCAACCCCCAACCATCGACACTTCAATTTTCCTTTTATATTTTTCATGTTACTCGTCTCTCTCAGATGTTAACGTATGAATTATGATATTTATATTACCAGAGATAATTAAGTTCAAAAATGTATAAAGGTAGGTATTTTGGCAAAATTACAGGTAAAAAAATGAAAGCGTAAATTGAATATGATATTTTTGTATTTCTGTGTTCTCAAGATTTTTGTTTCTAATGCATTTTGGTTTCTAAGGAATTTATTATTTATTATCTATCTACAGCTGTTATCCATACTAATATTATAAATGCGAAAGTAACTCTGTCTGTCTGTTACTCAATCATGCCTTAACTACTGAACCAATTTGCATGAAATTTGGTATAGAGATATTTTGATACCCGAGAAAGGACACAGGATAGGTTTTATCCCGGAAATCCTACGGGAACGGATTTTTCTTTGAAAACGCGGGCGAAGCCGCGGGCGGAAAGCTAGTACCTAATAATTAAAAGTTATCAATGAATTTTAATTTTAAATTAGTTGTAAAAGACATGGGAAATAATTATAATATTAATATTATAACAACGCAAGATATGTTATAATGGCCACAATCATAATTAACAGTGGTAATTTGCAGGTCCTTTAAGATTTAAAGGGGAGGAGAGAAAGATACCTACTTAAAATGTGTTCATTGTATGAGCATAAGAACCGCTTCCTTACCCTAATTTTTATTGATTTTGATTTTAGACAATGTTATCGTCATTGTATGGATATTAGGTACTAGCCGCTCCGCGTGGTTTCACCCCCGTAGCTCCTCTCCTGTTGGTCGTAGCGTGATGATATATAGCCTATAGCCTTCCTCGATAAATGAGCTATCTAACACCGAAAGAATTTTTCAAATCGGACCAGTAGTTCTCGAGATTAGCGCGTTCAAACAAACAAACAAACAAACTCTTCAGCTTTATAATATTAGTATAGATTAGAGTTCAGTAGAAGAAGTAATTATTTTGCTCACGATATTTAAAATTAAATTTACTATCTATTAAAAATAATTTTATGGTATTTTTATATACAGTCCTTATTTTTACCCACACATACTTCCACTGCCGTTTTTTTGCATTACAATATCGATTTATTTAATGTATATTTAATCTCGAATTGTGCAATAAAACTCAGGTGAGAGTCAGTAGAAGAAAAATCTTGAATTTCGTTCACACAATGATACAAATAATAATAAAAATACGAACCTATCAAACATTTCGACGACGACGACGACGCGGTTGGCGCAGTGGTAAAGTAACTGCCTACTGAGCCGACGGTCCCGGGTTCGATCCCCGGTCAGGGCAAATATTTGTGTGATGAACTCAATTATTTGTTCTTGGGTCTGGGTGTTATTATCTATATATGTATTTATTAAATATTATATTTATCGTCGCCTAGTACCCACAACACAAGCCTTAATTGAGCTTACTGTGGGACTAGGTCGATTTGTGTAATAATGTCCTATAATATTTATTTATTTATTTATTTATTATTATTATTATTATTATTTCATACTTTACGCACACTGCAATTTTATTCGCATTTTAAAACCCTTTATTTAACTTTTATTCATATACATGTAATATAAATTAAAAACAACACCATTTAACTAATAAAATCCGTACATGAACCACGAACTAAGCAGTCTGAAGGCTGTCAGCTGAGAGTATTTAGGCTCCTGTCGTATACAGACTTTTAGTCCTTTGAGTGTATAACAACCCTGTACAATGTACAGGGTTGTTACTTTTTTACCAGTTTTACGCAACAACGCTTTATGCGAATATACTTTGATCAAAATAAAAAATATAAGACTTATTTTAGCTGTTATAAAATCTTTTGCTGATACATAATGTTTTAGTATTAACATTTATTGGTTTAAATTATTCGTATATACACAAACACATAGACTGGCCAACTGCGCATATTATGTAAATTTAAAATAGGCTAAGATTTTTTGCCTCCATATAGATAAAACGATACATCAGATAATAATTACAAACTGTCAAATGATAGCTGTGAACTTCGAATTCTCGATAACCAACAATCCTTTAGATTTTTAATTTCAACCCTACCCCTTAACCCACTTTGCCAGTATTTTACACCAATGTAAATACAATGGTTTTGACTGACGTGGTACCGGGATCAAATGAGGGGATTGTTTCACTAGAGGCTGAAAACGAACCACGACACTTGTGTTCAAAGCCTTATATATGTATGTCGTAGGAAGGATAAAGAATAAATGGATAAAATATAATTGATTGCACGCTCAATGCATATTACAAAACAAGTGCAATGAGGATATTAATATGTAAAATACAGGTAGCTCCTTAAGACATGTTTATTTATATTACTTTATAACTAAATAATACTCATTATGTTGATACAATAATAAAAACCAAAACATAAAAATGTAAAATCTCCAAATCAAAACAAATCTACTCAATTTAACGTGTTTAATGTTTATGAAGCGTCACATTTATGACAATAATAATATATATTCATTTTCATTCAATTATCGCGAGTCTAATCACCTAACCTAACGATGCTTTATAAGTGTCATTAATTTCGTTTTCACACGGAAAACTTCGTTTGTATTCATTAAAAAGTCGAAAATTTTGTTTATATTATTCCCGACGAAGCTTATTAGACGGTAATTCCCTTTGATTTATGAACGTATTTTGTATTTCATCTGGATATTTTTTAAAATGACAGACATTGCTTTTTATATTTGAGATCAAACTTGATGTGTTGCCTTAAAAGTTGTTGTCTCACATAAATTCTATTTAAGATATAACTTTTATATAGGTAAACGATAATTTATAAACTTTATTTTTATAAAGTCTGAAAGTTCATATTTCTAACAAGTTGGACTGAGTCGTAATTTAGTCATGGGACTGAAGAAGAGTACTTTAAATTTACCTACCATCTAGCACAATTCCTATCAACATTATTTATCGTTATAAATATCGTATAAACAAATTGTCAACCCTTGGAAAATTCATAATTGGTATGATTTCAAATTCAAATAACACCATAACTTAATATTCAGAGATATAACAAGAACAGATTAAATTTTAAAGTAAAAAACATTTCAAAACTTATAAGAAAAAGTTTTATACCTTCACATGAAAATATCTTGTTATCCAACACCAAGACTTATTTTTAACTGTTTGTCTTAGAGCATTCTGTTTGTTGACACAAAAAGTTTTGATTTAATATGCGGATACCAGACACCAGTGTATTTTATTTCGCGAACTTGTTTAAATAACTTCACGGAGAGTTTGATACGAGTAAATACGTTCACCTTTTGCTCATAAAATAATATAAATATGGGTACAGGTAAGGAGACTACTTTTAAAAGTCAAATACACGAGACTTGGCAATTTAAACTTCGGCATTTTATGTATGAAAACCATATGAGATGTCTTAGTTTACTAGCAAGTTACAGCTGGAAACCTTCTGCTAATTATTAAAAGAACTAAAAACATAACATACGCGGACACATTTTTACTCAGTGACATTGTTCTATTTTTGTGTTAAGTTTTACATAACTAATATCCAAATAAAAAATAACTGCAAATAATTTTAATATTTTCTTAATAAAACTGAGCGTGAAAAAAAACTAGATCTTTTTCCAATACCTACTTCATTCAAAGTTTTACATACTTTCCCAAGAGACTTCGGAGGCACGTGGATACTAGAAATTGTGCCAATATCTTCATCAATATGACCCTCCCTTTCATTTACAGATATCACTATTTTCTACTCTTTAATGACCTCATTACCTAATATAATATTTCACCTTAAAAAAGTTTCAATATTTAATGTAAGAATATTATTTACTAGCTGCGTCCCTTCCTTGATAAATGGGCTATCTAACACCGAATGAGTTTTTCAAATCGGACCAGTAGTTCCTGAGATTAGCGCGTTCAAACAAACAAACAAACTCTAAAGCGTTACAGCTTTATAAATTTTGTATAGATTTCGAATCTAATACAAATTAAAGGAGGTAACCAACATAAGTGTATAAAAATAATCTTGCTATTAAAACACACATGAATAATTTAGAGGCAACAAACCACTTAACCGAATTAAGCATTCACATACTTATATTCAACTCGAAGCTCCCACTGAAATAATTCGGGGCTTGTATAATTTCCAGCCTACCCAATGCTCTAACGAAGTCAATAAAAATATCAAAAGGACACCAACAACCTTACCACCTTGAACATAAAATCCATTTTCGAATACGCCCGTGCATGCCATTTTTATCCTCTATTGAATTCGGCTGAATGGAAAATGACATTCATCATATTACTTATCATTACCAAAGCTGAAACAAAGGAACGCATCAATCACTGTCGACGAACGTATGCATTCAGACCGTTTTGCTTGGTAAGAATTTTCGCCGTATTTAACAAGACTTTTTCATTACGTTGATTGAATGCCGAGACGCTGGGACATAAATTATATTATAATGCCTTATTTTAAGCACATGGGAAACAAATATACATTTAGATGCGAGGTAGAAATTGAGTTGAACGAAGCTTTGAAACAAACAAACCGATGTAATGGAGAATAAAGAGATTATCGTAAAGAGAAAGAAAAACAAAGATCGTATTCTAATGAAAATAATACAAAAAAACTTCATATATAAATTATTGTTGAGAATTTCTCTTTGAAGAGTTGTTCAAAAATTCTATATCGAGAATAATATCATCTTTTAAGCTCAGTAAAAGTTTTTTTTTTATGATTTTTCTGTTCCTATGGATGACCACGCCTTCACCTATTCTAACTCTAACCTCAAAAATCAACACCATTTGCACTAAAAGCTCTACAAGTGAAAACAAGCTAAAATACTCGGTATTAGTATTAGACTACCAAAATTCTAGCATATGATAACCAAAGTATCCGTTTCCGCAATGTACGGATATTCGTGTATCCCGAAATTTATCTGCACAAATTTCAAGTTTGAACTGCCCAAAGTTTATACTAAGCTAACTGAATAAACACTAACCATTTTGTACTATTTGAATTTCTGCCACGCAAACTTTATTTTGTACAGTTCATTTTATATCTATTAAGGTTTTTGATTCGGTGAATTAGGTATTCGTATTTGGGAACTTTCAGTAGTAGGTATTAGAGTAACATTTTGAAGAGAAAATTAAATGTAAACCTGATGTTTATACTTTATTTAGCATTTTTTGCAATCATTTCTTAAACCTTTAAAAAAATCTTGCACAATTACAGACTACAATATTTAGAAGCGTGACTGTTTCATAATATTTGAGTGAAGTTTTGTAGGATTTTCTTCTTAAAATTATTATAGACGTTGTACGGTTGCGATACGAGAGTAGGTAGTTCAAAAGCCTAGTGCATTTAAAATTTGTAAGTGACTTTAATTTGAAATAGTAGCAATAACACATAATAAAAGCTATTATTCAAAGTAAAACTATCATTTATCTACAAGAAGTGAATAAAAGTCAGTATGTTATCCATAAAATAAATATACTGCACAGTTTCCGATATTACGTGTAACAAATGAATCCATACGCTATTCATTAAAAATGTTCGAAATAAAAAGGCTATTTAACAAAGTACTTTTTATTCATGAAACAAGAGTTATATTCGCTCGTTTAATATCCCGTTTAACATTTAATTTACTAGAAAAATCACTTGTTTTGTGTCATTTAATATATAAACGAGGCTTCAACCTACAAACAGCGAGAGGATTTATATTTTCATCATGAAAACTTGAGCACAATTTCATATTTATTCTACAGCATCTTTGCTAACGATTTACATGAGAACTGAATATTAGACTCATTTTATTTGATCTTTTACAAAGGTTAACATCTGCACGGTGAGTTACATAAACTTAAGTTTTGTTTATTATAATATACCTACTACTTACCTATATTTGTAATATTCCCGGCTAGCATTATTTTTTTCATTTTTTCCCTAAAGAAAGTATCAGTAGGTTTAAACAAAGTGCTAAAGCTTATAAAATTCCGGCAAGAATCGATATAAACGGACATAAAGCGTAATATAAGAAGTTAAAATATTCTAGGTTTTACGGAATACGAACTACGAAGCCACGTTCAATTTGAATGTAAATAAAAATAAAATGATTCGGATTAGTTATTTTTGACACAGACTATAAAATAGTAATACTTCAGGCCCATTGTGCTGCAGTATTTGTGCCATTACGCTTGTTTCCTAATAAATTATTCGGCTGCCCGCAGATGTAGATCGCTAGATTGCCCAATTATTGTGTCAATATGAATGAACGAATTAATTTTGATATTTGAATACAAATTCTAACTGCATTCAGTAGTTACTGGGCTGTAGCCCTAATACCTATAGCCCCTGTACCATTATCTATGTTTTAAAGCAGTATTATTTCCAGTGTGGAAAAATGACAGCGTATAGGTCGTCTAGCGCCATCCCTTTCCCACGCTAGTAATATGGCTATTAGACATCATGGTAACTTTCCAGGAACTTGTAGTGATATTTACTATGAGAACCGATCAGCAACACAGATGCCTCCTTAGATGCTTTCTCATGTATATAATCAAATATATGACTAGATAACACTTTGATGCATTATAGCGATTCACAGGAATTTGACCTCGATATCATGTTGGTGTAGTAGGTAGTTGTTGCACGCTCAAACTCAACTCAATTTAGAAGACTGCTTAAACAATTTATTTTATTATCGGATCACATAAGGCATAATTTGTTAACAATAAATAACGGATAAAACGGATCATTCACTTATTGATTTTATTAATAATTAAAAGTTCAACAACAATAATAACATCCATACTAATATTATAAATGCGAAAGTAACTCTGTCTGTCTGTCTGTCTGTTACTCAATCACGCCTAAACTACTGAACCAATTCTCATGAAATTTGGTATGGAGGTATTTTGATACCCGAGAAAGGACATAGGCTACCTTTTATTGCGAAATATGTACCACGGGCGAAGCCGGGGCGGACCGCTAGTTTCAAAATATATCATGCATTTGATAAATAACCTGAAAATCAATGGCAACTTCGTGGTCAATCCAAAATTAATATAATCTTTTGATTTTCTTTTGTTTTAGGCAGCAGTGCTGCTGTTTCTCTTGATGGTTAGCGATCACGAACGCCCATGGACATTTGCAGAGGCCTCTGCTACGGCGTTACCCGCTTTTAAGACGTAGTGGATTAGAAAAGGATTTTAAACGAGAAAAAACTGTAATAGGTGAGGAAAAGATCTGGATTTTTGGTTGATTGATTAAATATTGTATGCGATTTAGTTTTCTCTAACTCTTTGACACGACACTATCAGTGACCACGATTGCTTCTTTTATACGACTATTGGAATTGTGTTAGAAGCCCGACCGTGAATAATTGAAGAATCTAAATTGTGCACGGTTTATTTCTATGTGAGCTAAGATTGCTCTGTGAATTGTAGATTTTCGAATAATAAAACCTTGGATTGATCCGACTGATTAGGTATTCTCGTATTTTCTTTCATTGTTTTGATATTTATAATCCCACTTTTAAATACACGTTTTACCTATTATGGTTTAGAATTTTGTCTTCGTAGGTAGTGTTCTATCCATCACCACTTTCAAAAGCAAAGTTGTTTCGATATCTATACTTATCTATAGTAATATTATAAAGCTGAAGAGTTTTTTTGTTTGTTTGTTTAAACGCGCTAATCTTAGGAACTACTGGTCCGATTTGAAAAATTCTTTTGGTGTTAGATAGCCCATTTGTCGAGGAAGGCTATAGGCTATATTATATCATCATGCTAATACCAATAGGAGCGGAGCATAGAGGGTAAACCGCGGGGCACATTTAGTAGTAATATATATTTACTGATTAAAAATCTTCTAAAATTGTACATTATTAAACTCTATGAATGCAAAAATCTAGATTGACTGCTTACTATCTATAGAATTACATTTGAAATTTAATCCCAAATCAACTGCTCTATAGGCATAAGTATTTTTGAATGATCCATCAATGTATTAATCGCAACTGAATTAAATTTCAATATCACAACGTTATTCGTAATTTATTGGAACTGGTATTTCCACGGAATTTCGGATAGCATTTGAAAATTACACATGTGTTAGTATCAATTATATTCTCTGAAATCAATAAACTATATTCGGATAAACTTCCAATCAAATACGTTGTTAAAGGATTTGCAGAATTGATTTCGACGTATATTTGAAATATGAAACTAATATTGTTTTATGAATTATATTTTATTATTTAACTTTATTAATTCAAGATTTTATTGTTATTAATAGCTCATGACTTGTTGTGTAAATACATCACTATCAAGATATAAAAATGAAATATAATTTTGTCAAACTAATAAGCTGATAACATCTTCGCCGAATAAACTAAATACCTAGAAAATACCTAGAAATCTTAAAGTCCCTTCCAATTTCCGAAACAACAAGCATTTGAGAACAATACAACATAAATATCCATATTGAAGGTGTTTCAATCGTAGAATAAGCCAGAAACTGAATCGAGAACAATTTCTAAATCCTCTTATCCAGCCCAGTTCCCTCCAAACATTAGGCACAGAATTAATGAAAGCCCATAAATAACTCAGAATATCAGACGAAACAACTCAGAAGCCTCTCAATAAACATTTTCTCACTCGTGAGATTTACTCACGGAATCACTGCTTGCAATAATTATCGGAAAAGAAATCGGAACGAGGGAAATTTATGGAGGTAAGGCGGTGGATACATACATCTTGATTACTTAGCGTCTGCTAAAGTTTGTACACATGGGCGAAAAATCAGCTGAATTGCGTCCTTTGTGCACTAGCCTTACCGTCTGGCTGGGATTGTTACTTTTTTAAGAATTTATTAGAAAAATGTTACTTTAGTGAGGAGATTTACGTGTGTTTTGCTAAAGTGTCGTTAATTGAGCAGTTTTAAACGTTTTATTTGCAACTGTTTCGTATTGCTAAAAACGCAAGTTTGCATGTTGACAAATACTGAAGAACTGCGTTAATACTGAATTGTATGAAATGTTGGTGCAAGAATTAAGTAGCTAACAATATTATTTCCTTTTAATATGGCACCACGCACTCAATGCCTTATAAATTAACCCATGTATTGCGTTCAGCTTAAAATGTTTCATCCTACATCATATATCTGTTAAATACAAACCTTTCCATACTTTCAAATACCAAATACATGGCATATACCTCAAGCCAATATACATAACTTAACATAGTTCACATATGGTAACCTGCTACAATTTGCCATAATTTAAGGCATAAGCTGTCAGTGCCCATATTTACGACACCACTGATGGTATTTTGTTGCCAGAACACGTTGTGTATATTGCCTGTCTTAATTTAAGCACCTCATTTGGAGTATGTAGGTAATTGCGTTTCAGATTTGGTAAGATAACGATCGTTGAAATTCCGATTGTGTGTCTAATTGTTGAATTGGTAAAGCACATATTTGAGTGGCACTTTAAATTAATAATAATGTGACAATTTTGTATTCGTTGATTATATTATAGTGTCTTCATAATTGCTCTTTTTTGTTGTGAATATTTTATCTTTCTATCTTGTTTTTACTCAAATTATATTTCGTATAGAAAGAAGCTCGAAATATTAAAAAAAATTAAGAATGGTCAAGTAAAACTAAAGCATAACATACTAGAAAACTAAAGAAAATATCTTATTCGAAAATACGTAGTATTCTCTACATCCACTTAGCTAAACATAATCTTCCAAAATTAGCAAAACATCAAAACTGCATGTAGCCCAATCTTAACGATCTTTTATACAATGGTTCGCAAACATAGATCGATTAACCCGTTAACCGCGGCAAGTGCAACACCGACCCATTAGTGTAGGCAAACATTTAGCTAGCGTACTTTTCTGCGCGTATACGGACGTTTTAACGTACGCTTACAACGCGCGTTACATTCGGACTCGCGTCTGTGCTCGCGTAGACATATTTCGGCGTGTGCGCTCGAATCGGTGGTGTCGATATTTCAATAATATTTTTTAATATTTCAGGACATTTTTCACACACGGCACTATCTGATACCATACTAAGCTTTTCGCTTGTGTTATGGAAATCAAATGGCTGACACACATACATGTAAAATTTTAAATACATTAAGTATGTATAGATAATTAACACGCAGACACACATCAATATTCATCACACAAATATTTGCCCTGGGTGGGAATCGAATTCACAACCTCTAGCTTCGGAGACAGGGACACCAACAAAAGCAACCGATCAGCATACGATACGCTGTATACTAGCTTAGAAGCGCATCAACGCTGTTATGAGTTAAAGGTGTGACAAGTGACTATACGCACATGCGCTTCCATAAACGAACTCATGCGCGCGTATAAAACGCTAGTCTGTAACCGCTCTTAGTGTAGGCAAACAGCTAGCGTACTTTAACTTATTGACAGGTAAGGCGCGGTTTAGGGTTAATGGCTGTAGGCTATAATTTAGCGTTATCTTTGAATTGCTAGAATTGCGTGAATTTACTCGTATTTCAATTAGTAGGTGTCTAAATCTACTTACATAATTAGAGTTTGCTATGTTTCGAGAATGTTAAGACACGTGTTATTTGTTTGAGTTTCAACAGTAAAGTGGCTGAAAATTGGGGAATATAATATATGTAGATTCAATAATTTAAAAGCGACTTCAAGCCTTTTTTAAAACTCACTTAGCACTTATCACGATACACGATTAATACACGTATATATATTTTTAATACAATGCTTACTTCATATTATTTCGTATTAATTTAGGTAATAATAATTATAATATCTTTAACCTACAAATACTTGAGAAGCTTCTTCGATTTTAGGAATACCGTAACGTTGTCTCATCCTAGTAGGCATATACCATTGAATAATATATCAAAGAAAAACAGCTGTTATTTTTGTAATGAGTAAAAATGTAAACAACATTATTTTGAAGGAAACTTTTCAAAAACACGATTTATCATAAAGAGAACTGTCCAAAATTAGCCCTTTTATCAGTCAGTTTTAACAGACAACTCTTTTACAAAAAAATACTTTGAATAAAATCACCTTTTAGTAAAAAAACAAATCTCTCAAATGAACTAAAACATTAGTACGCTTTTGATGCTTTTCTATTTTATTTTAAATTTCCAAATGTTCCTGTAATTTTTCATATAAATTCAAGTTTATTTAGTTTATTTCCTACTTTAGTATGATTGAAATGGATCACCTGATCCTAAACTACCAAAAGTAATCTGTAATCTGTAATTGTATTTTATAAATAAATTTATCCGAAGAACCCAGAATAAACACAATACAGTAAAAAGCAAAATCAAAGAAGAAAGACGTATGTATTATCATAATAAAAGAATATACGAAATACAGCTTATAAAATACTAGCTTTCCGCCCGCGGTTTCCCCCGCTTTGTCTAAATCATAGTAAATTATATACTAAAACCTTCCTCTTGAATCACTCTATCTATTAAAAAAACCGCATCAAAATCCGATGCGTAGTTTTAAAGATTTAAGCATACATAGGGACATAGGGACAGAGAAAGCGATTTGTTTTATACTATGTAGTGATATGTAATAAAATATGCACTGAAAAGACCGTGAAGGCAATATAAAATACATGAAAAATATATAATGTATTTTATAAGGCCTACGCAATTAGAGCGTTATCTACAGTAGGTATGTGATACTATAACGTCATAGTGTATTAAATAATGATTATAATATTATTATCTGTGCTATAGTAATCCCGATACAAACGTGACCCAAATCTCTTATAAAACAGAAATATTAGAAATATGCTGCTCTCGAACCTATAAAATATTCAAACACTAAATGGATATTAACATAATTATTTAACTACAAATTAAATAAGGAGCAAAGTTTCTGGCAGCTGCCTACAAAATAATGCAAATTTCACGGGTTAATCAAGGAATATTTTATAAAGCTTAGTTTAATTCGTTAGTTTAGCAAACAGAAGGTTATTTTATAAGTTAATTACGCAGTCAGCTAATAGCAATTAAACTTGCTAATCATTTAAACGCTATCCTAGTTTCTGTTATGTTAATAAGACGTGCTTAATGTTGCTGAATATTGTATTAGAGCTAATAATAAAGCTTTTACATTTAAAATAAGTAAAAAATTATCTTAAATAAATATTTAATTTGTAATATTTCGAGGTTTCTACGTATTTATAAATTGCATATTCTATAATCATCCTTTTTATTAATTTTATATTACTAACTCCTAATTTCATCTGCCCTCAGGATAACTTACATAACTTCATACAAACATACATTCAGTTTTATCACTTAACGAAATTATAATTATGTTTTTAAATGTTTACCAGGCTTTAAAATGAATAAAAATTTCTTATTTATTACAATATTAAATAACAAAAGCCTACCGCGTAGTACTTGTATTGACGGCCTGTTAATTAAATTGAAAGCGGGTAGTCGAATATATTATAGTTTCGTTCAATCAAAAATTACCAGTCATTCGCAATCATATAACACTGTTTCACGATTGTATTTTATCTCATATTATATCTTTTGGAGAAAATGATTTACTTACTTACTTATATTGAAGATCTAATTTTTTTCATAAGATGTGGCTTTTCAATCTGTTTTCTTTTATAGTATAGCGACTCACTCGGTGGTAGGTGATAGACGCCGCCCACGACGATCACAGCATTGGGAAATCTGCGATCGTATTACCGGCTTCGTACCGGTGGTTATTGTATACTGTAGCTGTGAGACGTGTGAGCAGAAGATTGTAAAAACAAGCAATCAAGGTACGTAATCTTAACCAAATATCCTACTTACTAATTAAATCGTTCCATTAATAACAATCAGCCACTATTTACAAATCCCCGTACCCAGGAACTTTAGCTTCAGCACAAGATCGTTCAAAAGTGCCACAAGATACAAAGTTTCCTTTCAAGATAATATAGATCATGTCTAGACTCTGTTGAGAAGAATTTCACTTGCCATACGTTAAGGTTTTGTACAATGTATGTAAATTGTAGCGTGAAAAAATTTTAGGCATTATTTTTCCTTTGTTCAGTTCAAATGTGTAGTCTTTTGTTTATCTAGGTACTTGTTTATTGTATTGTACATGTGATTGACTTTTTGGAGAAGTAGGAATTTGAAAGCGCCTAATTATAAAAAAAAAAATTAGAAATTAATACATAACGAATAAAGTATGAAGGTTTTAATTTCTGACCTAATTCTATTTATAATATTTATAATTTATTTATCTTGTATATCACCCAGAAAGAAGAACATTCAACGTCAGAATAACGATTATATTTTTACGATTATAATTTTTCATTTAATAGAATTAAGGAAGGAAGGAAACTTATTCCTTAAAAGCCGGTTTTTCTTCACCATAGCAACTGTAAAAGTTGCAAAAGCTTAAAACAAATAAGACAAATAACGTAAAAGCAATAAAGAGTTTGCATTTAAATTGTAAAAGGATTAATTTTAAATGTGAAAAACGAATGTAAAGGGTTCCTTAAATAGTCAATGACCGGATTAAAAAATAATCGGTAAACAAGTTGTAAGCTGAAAACGCTGAGAATTCTTAATAAGTCGCTATTTTTGTGAAGGTATTCGTGAAGCTATGTTGATGTTTAGCTTTTACCCAACAAGACCTTAAATCCTTAAAAATACTAATAATTTAAGAAAAGGGACTTATTGAATTTTAGCTTCTTGTTCAATATAATTCTACAGTTCTGTAGTTCCTTATTACATAATGATATTCCAAAGAAATTAATTCAGGGCCCATTTTTATGCCTAATCTTTAGAAATTCATTAGATATGCTATTTAGAAATTAAAAATAAATAAATATCTAAATGAAATTTTATAATTTACAAGAAATTAGAACTAGAATGATGAATTCCTTGATGTACTTTTGGATAAAAACATAAATTTTACCTGACAATGATATTGTTACGAATCGTCTTTTGAAAATTACTTAAGTTAAGCCCTGTACGAAAAAAAATAAAAAAGCCTAAATTCTTTAAGCTGTTTATGCAATAACACCGAAATAAATAATACATTTAAAACATCACACATCTCCATACAACAATTTCAAGTTAAACTTAAACATTATTTCTTCTATCGACAAACATAAAAAAATCAGTTATATTATGATCGCGTTTACAAAATAACTCTATAAAAATGAAGCAATTACGATAAGCTTTCTTAACACTTCATTTAATTAGACTCTCAAAATGATTGAAGGGATTTTAATATTAGTTTCGATAATCCTGTACATTTTGTTAACAGGGTGGAAAATTTAATTTTCTCGGGGCGATTTGAGCACTGGTAACCGAGGGGTGCAAGTGACGGGATTTCTCGAAGGCTGTATTAATTGCCTAGAAATTACTATGGAAATTCTAGAATGTTATTTTGTATATAATCTAAACGTTAATTCTAATTATGATGTGTCGTAAAATATAAATTACAAATACCGTTGGTACTTGAAAGATCTGTAGCAATTTTTAAAGATTATTTGTTCGTTTTTATTATGTACAATAGCCTATTTTAGTTACTTAGGTACTTCTTAAATTGCAACTTCGCAACGCAATGAATATAGATTTGCTATTGTTAAGTAATAATAGATGTAACGAAAGGTGATAAAGGCTCTTTATTTAGACTCCTACGGGGATTTAATTCAGGAGTTCTCAGTCCAACGCTATAAGTATCAGTAGCTTTGAAAACACTTGGGAAATGCTAGACTAAACATAGGCTGCTTTTAGGGTTAAGTAGGTAACTTTTGAAAGTGAAATATTAGTAGATTCCCTATTGTTTTCGCTCTATTATTCGCTTAAATACAGTATATACCTATATCAAAAAATGCATTGGTTTGTATGTCTATGCAGGTAAATTTTACAAATTGTTGTACAATATTGTTATTCACTATCCAAATCCTATCCTACTTCCTACTATATCCTATCCTACCTACTAATAATTTTATAAATGCGAAAGTTTGTGAGGATGAATGTGTATGTGTATGTTTGTTACTCTTTCACGCAAATACTACTGAACCGATAACAATGAAATTTACCACACATATAGAGGGTAAATTGGATTAACACATAGGATAGATTTTATCTCCGAAATCCCTCGGGGACGGGAACTATGCGGGGTTTTCTCAAAAACGCGGGCGAAACCGAAGGCTGAAAGCTAGTTCTAAATAATAAACAGCAACAATAATATTATTTACTACACTTATATTAATTTTCTATACATTTATTTGATGATAAACTAAAGTAATAGCTGTAGTTAATAATAATTATCACAGCAGTATATACCATCGGTAACCAAAGTAGTGTGACGATGCGGAACATTGAAATGTATTGCACCGTTCATTAACCTGTTATGATATATTTATTCTATTTTCTTGTGTTTTCAATGTTTATACACTTATGAAGGATTTTGTTACGAAGACGCAGGTAGACATTGGAAGTATCTATATCAGTGTGTGTGTCAGAAATTGCTCAAAACGACAAATCAAAATAAAATGTTAGAATTCTGCTACCACAATAAAAACTAAATGGAGGAAGAAAATTCAAATTCAACAAACATTTCAACTCTTTATTTAATTATTTGAATAATAACGTACCTAGATTTAATGACCGCAATTATTTAGCTAACAAGTAAGCGTCAATAACAAACATTACTTAAAGGTTAAATTCACTTCCTATACTTAACAAGTAAACATACTCTTCACCTATATAATATATTGCAATGACTTTTCATTTATCACCTCACCCTGAATGCTTATGAAATAAGTAGGTACCCAAATATGAAAGGCCCATTCATACCTTTCAATAAACTAACTGGATACATTAAAAAACGTGACACTCGTCAGATCGTCAGAAATAGCCGTGTGTAGGTCACACATAAAAGTACAAAAGCTTTGGCACACTGCCTTCACAGCAAATTGTTTCCCGCTATCAAAGAGGGATGCGAGGAATTTCTCCTTTAAAATCCTTCCGTGAAATAAAATTAAAAGTGCTATGGTTCTGTGGTGGAGATTAATTTTCCTTTGGGTTGTTCAGCCTACGTTTTTAAATCGATCTTTTCAAATGCAACGTAAAGTTCTGAATTTATATTCATTCGTGTTTTCATTTGATTAGGACAGCGTGCATACTTTATACTTTATGCTTATAGTTTTCTAATATAAAACACTATAATATGTTAATCACATAATCATTATTTATTTCAATTTTCACACATAGCTTTTACTATTAATAGACATGAAAAATTTAAAAAAATAAACACATTTTATACGCTGCTCACTCTTTACGGTAATTCTTAAAAACGTAATCATTTCAATATAATGTACCTAATCTTCACAAAGCTATACATAATTTCATATCTCTAGTCTTTGAGATAAATCTAACACTAGATACTATCACATTGAATTAAATCTATTGAACGAGCAATCTTTTATGACATAAATCCTAACATACATTCTTTAGAAAACAAGAGTACATATTTGGAACGCCTTCATATTCTATACAATTCATAAAACATTGAATGAAAATCTGTATTACATTTTCTGTGTCTGAAATGAATATAGTGTTTAATTTCTAGCATACTTGGCTTTGAAAGGCTTAGGTACTCGAAATCAAATAATAATCCAGATAATTCATTATATCTTGTTTTCTTAAATGTATATTATATTCTATTCATATAGCTAAGTAATTTTCTACATATTTACACCTAAAAATAGACTTAACATATCACAATATATAATATTAGTAAGCTCGTAAATGAGATAAGAAAATAATGAATGAATTTAAGTTATAATATCAGCTTCACTTGTATGTACCTACTCGTTTAAACCTGAATTACGGTCTAAGAGCCCGTGGGAGATCGTCCTTCACCGATCTGATAACCAGGTGAGACGTATTTTTTATTAA
The DNA here is from genome assembly GCF_061535395.1 of Colias eurytheme. Classification (NCBI taxonomy): domain Eukaryota; kingdom Metazoa; phylum Arthropoda; class Insecta; order Lepidoptera; family Pieridae; genus Colias; species Colias eurytheme. The sequence goes on from NC_143001.1 coordinate 3,551,160, forward strand.
ATATTTTTATAAACAAATATGCCTATAATTTGCTTGCCTATCGAAAAGTGGTCATGGCTATTTTTAATTAAATTAACTTTTATCGATTTTTTTCATCACCTTCATACTTTTGATAACCAAATGAAATTTATTTGACTGATAGTTTTTGATACACAGAATATGCCTAGAATGCACAGAATATTCACAGAATATGCCAGATCGGTGAAGGACGATCTCCCACGGGCTCTCCCGCTTTAAACGGACCGATATAATTCAAACTTTATACACTTATCAAGGGTCGGTGACGATACAATAATTCTATAACCGTATCTTATTAAAACTCGGTTTTTAGTACATTATCAATACATTGTTTGGTAGTACAAAATAAAGATCAACACAATCTAAAATATTATTTCGCCAAGTGGGCGGCTTGACTGCCGTTACATGATATTGGCCAAAGATTTGACACACTGCCAACAAACGGTTTCCTATACTGCGTTTATTGAAACTGTTGGTGATCGAATTTAACTAGCAATTTTTGTTCCGCTTTTCCCGTTCAAAGTTTCCCTACTGTTACAGTATAATGAAGTGTTTGGAGCAAATAATTGTTCAAAAGTATTTTTTGTTTCAGCTTTTAAGTGTTCTAGCCACTAGGCACAAGATTTGACTATTAACATTACTAACTCTAAGATTAAAATCCTATCCTACTATATTATATATATGCGAAAGTTTGTGAGCTCATATATAGAGGGTACCTTGGATTAATACATAGGATAGATTTTATCCCGAAAATCCCACAGGAACGGGAACTAGGCGGGTTTTTCTTTGAAAACGCGGCCGAAACCGTCAGCGGAAAGCTAGTAGTACATGGATAACAATAATTACATTTTTAAATTTTAATGAAACTACCATAATGTCACGATAAAAGTTTTAAACTGTTGAAATCTGGATATTCCAGTAGGTACGAATAATTAATCCTGATTTTTTTATGAAGCAATGCAACAACGTATTTCATAATTAAAATTTTCAATCCAAAGCTACAGTTAAGATCATTAATAAATAGAGAATCAGAAATTTAAATTATATTTTAATGGGACCACTGAAATCCAGCTCAAAGGGTTTATTGGAAACTTTATAGTACTTTTAATAACTATACTAATTTTAGGCCAAGCCGGGCCGAGCGTTAATTATTACCAAAGGAGTAAAACATAAAGATTTTAACCTTGTTATTTAATCTTATATATAAAAATGAATCGCAAAATGTGTTGGTAAGCGCATAACTCGAGAACGGCTGAACCGATTTCGATAATTCTTTTTTTATTATATTCCTTGAAGTACGAGGATGGTTCTTATGTAGAGAAAACGTAAATATTATGTACCACGGGCGAAGCCGGGGCGGACCGCTAGTCTTATATATAAAAATGAATCGCAAAATGTGTTGGTAAGCGCATAACTCGAGAACGGCTGAACCGATTTCGATAATTCTTTTTTTATTATATTCCTTGAAGTACGAGGATGGTTCTTATGGAGAGAAAACGTAAACATGTACCACGGGCGAAGCCGGGGCGGACCGCTAGTCTATAATATAAAAATGAATCCCAAAATGTGTTGGTAAGTGCATAACTTGAGAACGGCTGAACCGATTTCGTTAATTCTTTTTTTATTATATTCCTTGAAGTACGAGGATGGTTCTTATGTAGAGAAAACGTAAACATGTACCACGGGCGAAGCCGGGGCGGACCGCTAGTACTATAATAAAAACATATTGATAATATTGTCTCATATTCTGTGGTTTTCGCATTCTGTTCATGTTTAAGTATTTGTTTTAGTAAAAAAAAGACAAAATAACTTTTTTTTATTGCAACCCCGGCAATGGCGACCCACTTGATGGTAGGTGATGGTCGCCGCCCATGACAATTCACAGCAATAATGAACATATTGCCTTTGAGGTGGAATAAGGTTTGTTTACTACATACAAGATTTGTGCCTTAAAATATATTTCTAAACCGAATAATATATTGGGCATATTTTTTAAGGTGTCAAAATGGGCATGATCTAACACAATTTTATTATAGCTAGCTTACTCTTTCTTCTCATATAATATTATAATAAAAACAAGTCTACAATGAAAATAACTCCAAAACACACTTGCTAATAGCATATAAACTGGAAAATATTCTTCCGCAGCGTGACAGCCGCATTCAGAGATTTTAAAATTGAAATTTATATTCGTTGTTAAATGTACAGTTTCAGTAATACGTAGTCGGCAATGCTTTTCAGTTACATAAAAATTCTGGTTTCCATTTAATTTAGCCTCATGTTTATTGCTTTATTCTACGTTATTTGCGAAATGCAATATACCATTGTGTTATATTCGTTGGTATAATAGGCTTGTAAAAATAACAAGCTTGTTTGTAATATTTTTACGCTATTTCTTGGTTTTCGTGTCGCTAATGATTCAGAGTTGTATAATTGAATACAGATAACGATTTTACACTCAGTGTGTTATGAAAGCGAAACAGAAAATAGTGAAAAATATATCTTTAAATTAATAACGGGATTTTTATTGGAAGGCGAGATCTTTCCTTGTTCTATTTATGTTTCCTTGTTTCTCTTATTGTTTGTGTAAATGATGTAATGCTATTTGTATTTGACTTTTATGAAGAAGATGAGACATGCCTCTAAAAACCACCTTTAAAAAATCAAAAGAAGTATCATTCTACTAAAACCCTTACGATTGAATCTCATAGATTTTCGATTTTCTAGTAGATAAATACGGCATCCAACCGTCAATAGTTTTTTTTTACTCAGTAATCCATAAATAACGATTTCAAAAACATAGGAATGGAAAATTAATTGCCATCAGCGTCAGGAGAGCGCCACAGCTCAAATCTGTACAAAAGTCCAATCAAATGCTTTGTTTTTAATTTTTATGTTATACCTACGATTGTTCTGTTTGTTTATCTCTTTTCATAGTGAAAATAATGTTATCTATTAAAATATAATATCAACCATAAATTTTATCAAGAATACCTACCATTTAAAGTTTTCACACCTTTAATAAAACGTGTTATTTTTAAACTTTACTTTTGCTTTCTTTCATATTCCTCTGAAAACTATCCTGAATGACATTATTTGCTGTGAATAGAAAAAATTAGCCTACAGACAAATATACATAAATAACGTAAACTAGAACACAAAATACAGCCTTCCAATACTTAAAAAAAATCCCCATTTAGTGCTGAATTATATGTTGTTCAAAGTTAAACAATTTGGACCAGCATTGCTTCAATGAGACGTGTTAAATCCAAATTGATCGCTACAGAACAGCTGTTTTCTTTGCAAGTCGCAAGTCATGGGCAAAAAGGAATTCAATCTGTACATTAGTTTGGCCTGAGTTAACGCCGTGATTTGGCTTTCAGAGCAGGGAAATAGCAGATTAAGTAATTATTGTGTTTATAGTTTACGTTTGTATGTAGACGCGTAAACATGTTTTATAGGTATGTGTTATATTCCTTCAGCTAGATTCCTCCTCGACATTTTGAATTGCAGTAACTTGTAGTTGCTTACTGCTTGATATTTTATTATTATTATAGAATTAAATTATTAATTAACGAATTATTTTCAAAGCGAACCATCATCAGGCGCTTTGAGAGTAAAAATTTAAAGGTCGCGTCATGGCAATACCGCCACGTCATGGAGTAAGGCGACGATTTTGATATCTTAGAATCTTGTCAAAAAAGTTTCACTTCTGACACGTGTGCACGGCACACCCGTCCTTTTTTAGTTTTCCGAATTTAAAATAGTTTTATATCTTTCTATTCTCTATGGCGACGATAAAATTATCGATAGGCCTAATATTTTCCATAATTTCGTAGACCTAAATTAATTCTTATCATTAACATTAGCAAAAGAAATACAGCAGTGTTGCCATTAGAATGTCATTAGACGCAATCGGGCGGTCACGTACCTACCTACGTATTTGTGTTTTTTGCTGGCAACACTAATGGAAATCGGGGAAATTGCGCATTGCAGTTCGTTAATTTTAACTTCGATAACATGAAAAACCAGAAGATAAGAATAATTTTATAAAATTTTAAATTATCCTTACAATAGAAAATATATTGTAATGGCTACAGACGAAATATTATGGTTTACCATAGCTGTAAAGGATTCCAGCCTTTTCTTTACAACAAAGCATCAAATGCATTATATTTTTTCATTTTCTGTACAGTATATGCCCTTTAAATTATTAATAAGAATAATCCTGTCAGAGTCTGTCATACTTTAAAATTTCCTATTAATAATAACTTATCTTTACAAGCACTTAACATTCACACTAGAAATAAAGATACCTCGTATTCACAAAGAAACATTACACATTAGACATAAAAAGCATTGTAATACACGAACATTATACGATCCTAATGACGCAGTTAAAGAAACGTGAAGTGAAGATAAATAAGTCATTACGTCTAGAATTATTTATTTTATGTCGTTATTTTGTTTCCAAGTATAAATAAAGTATTTTCAGTATTATATCACTACACACACTACATAGAAATAATATTAAGTCGCTTAAGTCGCTTTCTCTGTCCCTATGTAGGTACGCAACGGATTTTGATGCGTTTTTTTTTTATAGATAGAGTGATTCAAGAGGAAGGTTTTAGTATATAATTTATTATGTTTTAGACAAAGCGGACGAAGCCGCGGGCGGAAAGCTAGTTATGTATAATATAGGTACCTACCTATTATCTTTATATTATAATGTACAGGAAACAATGCATGTACCTAATATGCATCTCCCAATATTGTTCTCATAAATAATATAGTATAATAATATTGGCCTCATTTAAAAATGTAATAACTAAGACGTTACTTGTGTTAGCTAGCTACTAGTTATTATTCTGTGCTTGGGTTAGTTGCAGCTACAAAAATATCTTCTTAACCATAATATCACTACATAGTGTAAAACAAAGTCGCTTTCTCTGTCCCTATTTCCCTATGTCCCTTTGTATGCTTAAATCTTTCAAACTACGCAACGGATTTTGATGCGGTTTTTTTTTAATAGATAGAGTGATATTCAAGAGGAAGGTTTTAGTATATAATTTATTAGGTTTTAGACAAAGCGGGCGAAGCCGCGGGCGGTAAGCTAGTAGGCAATAAATGTACAATTTCCTGCACATATTTGACTAACGCATGCAAAATGGAGCTCATTAATTAAGCTTATATTGCTGTATTAAAGAACGTTATATTAAATCTTATAAACAAACTTCATTCAAACAAAAAGATAATAATCTATGTCAATAATTTAACGTTTCACAAAACAAACATGTTTCAGTCACCTTTCGAAGTTACCAAAATTACATCAAGTACCTACAAAATTACGGAAGACATAACACGATTTCTGTTCACATACCTTAATAGGCGTGAAATTATCTATTCCAAAACCCGCAAGGGTTCACGCGTATGTAATTACAAAACTAGGATATATTTGAAAATAACGGAGTGGGAAGTTCATTAAAATACGCCGCGGTTTAAATTAGAAGTTTGCGTGGACTGTTTACGAGATGTTTTCATGTTTTTAACTAATGTTTATGAAACTGTAAAGAAATATTTATTTAGATTATAGTAGATAGGATTATCTTTTATAATTGCAGTTTTTATATGTGTGTAATATGAGGAGGTAGTATTTGTTTTTAAAACAACATCAGGTTTAATGGTGCTTTTCCGCCAATAATGTGCGAGGATGTGCAGCGAGGAAGTTGTTTTAAATAACCAATCATATCGCTTCATTTAGTTTGAAGCTATACCTATATATATAGTTTGGTTATTATTTACAAACACATTCATGGCACATTTATTTTATTTATTTATTTATACTTTATTGTACATTAATACCAGACAGAGAATAACAAAATAGGTACAATAATTAAAAAAGAAGAAACAATCACGAAGGCACATATGTACGAAAAGGCGGCCTTATTGCTTTAAAGCAATCTCTTCCAGGCAACCCTGCTGGCACGGAATGTTGAACGTGAACACATTATTGTTTGAAAAGCACCCATAAAGTTGAATTAAGTAATCGAATATTGATTAAGTACAAATATTTTAAAAGTTTTTTACATGCTACATTAATCAATACGGTTTTTCACAATTACTAAAACAACAAACTTTTACAATTATTATATTAATGGGTACGGTCTATTAAAACTAAATTAATTGAAGTTGTTTCTTATTTGATTTATTACAAATTACTTGTACAACAAACTTACTTCATTATATTTTTTTATAGTTGTAATTACTTACGTACTTTATTACAAATTCGTAATTGATGTAAGCAGAATCAATTAAAATGGGGAATAAATTAAATATCACTACATAGTATAAAACAAAGTCGCTTTCTCTGTCCCTATGTCCCTTTGTATGCTTAAATCTTTAAAACTCCGCAACGGATTTTGATGCGGTTTTTTTTAATAGATAGAGTGATTCAAGAGGAAGGTTTTAGTATATAATTTATTAGGTTTTAGACAAAGCGGGCGAAGCCGCGGGCGGTAAGCTAGTAATCTCTAAAGAGTTTTAAGCAACAACGGCTTTTATGGCAACGAAAACGGCAACTCCTTATCATTTTACTAATGAATAAATAAACAGATCAGGAAATGAGACGTTAATAGAATGTTCATTAAAAGCCTTTAAGAATTTATTAATTTCTTTGTAAGCCTGAATGGACTAAAACAGCTTCACCTTGTACCAATTAAGCGAAACGCTCAACATAAATAATTACTGCTCTAATTAGACGTACCTAACACTAGGGTGCCTGTACATTTCTGTAGCCTAGAAATTAGAAAAAGAGTAAGATCCCTGGAACGAAATATAAGAAATTGGTGTCGAAGAGTTGCAATAATCATTATTATTAAATACTTCCGAAAATATATAGAGATATAGAGTAAAAGGAAAAATGTAGAGGAGCCCTTTAGATCCCACTTGGGTTTAACTGAAATTCTTCACATGATACAATAATGCCAATTTCAAAATACAGCACACATAAACATTAAATGTAATATCAACAACGTACATTACCAATTTGATGTGCCACTGTAAACAATTACCTATTTTAAATACCAGCAAACACATTATATTATATTTACATAACTCCATCAAAGATTCTTAGAATAGAAGATGGAACAAATGCGCTGGTTAAGATTTTAAACATATTCTTATAACATCGTTATATTATACTTACTGATATAAAAAAGAGCATGTATACCGAGCACATGTATCAAAACAAGATTCAAGGATACCTTACTCCTTGACGTATCTGTATTGCCATGACGCAACCTTGCAATTTTACTCTTAACGCGCCTTAAGAAGATCAAAACCAAAATCAAAGTTAGTTACGAAAAATGTTAGAACCTAAAAAAATGGTACAACATAGTCATCCCACTAGCTTTGCTGTTGTTTTTTTAATCTGTGTACATCAAATGAAACCTACGTTATCTAGTGAGTAAGAGAGTGAAGAATGTAATTACTTTTGTGACTGTATGATGTATTGATTGATGTATCGGTTCATTCGTTCTTGCTCATTAAAGATACTTGCCTCTTGTTCGCAATCTGATATACACGTTGTTTTATTTTATTAATAGGTTATGGGCCCAGATCCATATAATTAGTTATCAAAAGTTGTAAAGTTATAGTTTTTTAGTTAGCATCAGTGATTAGAGAGTGATTGCGTCATATATCATATATCACGGTGAAAAAAAAATTTTCATCCCTGTTGCACGTGGCGCGGCGTTGTGGTGTGATCAACAGATATGGCTTCAAGTACAAATTCCTTTATTGCAAATGTGCCGAAACTAAAAGGCCGAGAAAATTATAGCGAGTGGGCGTTTGCCGCTGAAAACCTATTAGTACTTGAAGGAAAATCAAAATTTGTCAAGCTTGAGGGAACCGGCGACGCCATTACGGAAGACGCTATGACGAAAGCCAAGTTGATTCTAACCATAGATCCTTCGTTATATGTACACATTAAAGATGCTAAGACTACTAAACAACTATGGCAGAAATTACAGCAGATGTTTGATGACGCGGGCTTTTCGAGAAGAATCATGTTATTGAGAAATTTAATTTCAATACGTCTCGAAACATCGGATTCAATGACAAGTTATATTACTCAAATAATAGAAACCGGGCAGAAATTATCTAGAACGGGTTTTGTGGTGAATGATGAATGGATTGGTTGTTTAATGTTGGCAGGATTGCCTGAAAAATATTTTCCAATGCTCATGGCCATTGAACATTCAGGGATCGCCATTACGGCGGATGTTGTAAAATCCAAGTTATTAGATTTGTCCGGGAATGATGATTCGGTGGAAACTACAGCGTTGTACACTAGAGGGCGTCGACATATCGATCAAAGATCAAAATCATTCAGTAAGATTGGAAACACGTTCAACAAAGATGGCGATACGTCAAATGTTAACAATAGCAAAAAGAAAGTCATCAAGTGTTATCGTTGTAAACAGATTGGGCACTATAAAAATCAGTGTACACAAGTGAAAGGTGCGATGACAAACAACTTAAATTGTTTTTCTGCATTATTTTTACGGGAAAACTTCAAGAAAGATGATTGGTACTTAGATTCAGGCGCAAGTGTGCATATAACCTCGAACGTGAACAATATTCGGAATCCATCAGAAAACACGAGTATAAAGGAAATTACAGCGGCTAACAATGGAGTGATGGCTGTATTATGCTCGGGTGATGTTGATATTGTTACGATTACGTCGAAAAGCAGATATAATATCACAGTGAAAGACGTGTTATGCGTGCCAAGTATTGCAACGAATTTATTATCTGTTAGTAAATTAATTGAAAATGGAAACAGAGTGGACTTCAATAAAAATTATTGCTATATCTACAACAGTAAAAATCAGATGATAGGAGAGGCAAGGTTAGTCGATGGTGTCTATAAACTTATTGTAGAAAATAAACACAGCTGTTGGCTCTCAACGACTGTCAGTGGAAAAAGTGAGTTGTGGCATCGAAGGATGGGCCACTTGAACAGTAAAGACCTCACCAAAATGAAAGATGGTGCAGTTGTGGGCATTGACTTTACTGACAAAGCTGTTGTTGATAAAAGTTCGTGTGTTGTGTGTTGCCAAGGGAAGCAGTCACGATTACCGTTTAACCATGTTGGTACCAGAAGTAGTGAAGTACTTAACATCATTCATGCAGATGTGTGTGGACCTATGGAGGTGAATTCAATTGGAGGCTGCAGGTATTTTTTAATCTTTGTTGATGATTACACACGCATGACTTTTGTCTATTTCTTGAAAGCTAAGAACGAAGCACTTAAATATTTTAAAGATTTTAAAGCTTTAGTTGAAAATCAACAGAATAAGCGGATTAAAATATTTAGAACTGATAACGGTCTGGAATTTTGTAATACATTGTTTGATAGTTACTTGGCAGAAGCTGGTATACTTCATCAGAAAACTAATATCTATACTCCAGAACAGAATGCTATCAGTGAACGTATGAACAGAACTCTAGTAGAAAGGGCTCGTTGCATGTTGTTTGATGCCAAACTAGACAAAAAGTTCTGGGCTGAAGCGGTAAACACAGCCGTGTACCTTAGAAATAGGTCACCAGCTTCGGGCTTACAAGACTTGACACCAATTGAACTTTGGACTAATAAGAAACCTAATCTTAGTCACATTCGTATTTTCGGGAGCCAGGCCATGGTGCACATTCCAAAGGAAAAACGATTAAAGTGGGATATTAAATCTAAACCACATATACTGGTTGGTTACTCTGAAAATGTGAAAGGGTATAGGATTTATGACCCAGTTAAGAAATGTGTGACAGTAAGCAGGGATGTCATAATTCAAGAAAACTTAAAAAGTAACATGAATGAAACCATATCAGTTTCAGTGGGGGAAATCTCAGAAATAAAGGAAGAAAAGAAAGACATGGATGAACTTACTGATGAAGAAGCTAAACAGGATATTAACCAGATTAATAATAATAATCCTATATTGCAGGATGTGTCTGAGATTCCACCAAAAGATGAACCAAAGAGGATGAGGAGACCACCACAGCGTTATGGTTATTCAAACCTGTGCATGCAGTCGAATGCTGAGAATCAAAGTGATCCAGTCAGTATCCACCACGCTCTACAAAGTCCCGATAAAGATAAGTGGATTTCTGCAATGGAAGAGGAACTTCAAGCATTCAAAGAGAATGATGCATGGACAATAGTGAGTGAAGTGCCTCAAGGTAAAACATTAGTGCAGTGTAAATGGGTCTTTAAAAGAAAGTTTGATAGTGATAACAGTGTTAGATATCGTGCTCGTCTGGTAGCGAAGGGCTTCACCCAAAAACCAGGTATTGACTATGATGAGACATTTTCACCTGTTGTGCGTCACTGTACTTTACGATTGTTATTTGCACTTTCTGTACAATTAGATTTAAAAGTTACTCATTTGGATGTTAAAACTGCTTTTTTGAATGGTATTTTAAAAGAAGATATTTATATGGCTCATCCACAAGTTAATTTAGATAGTAATAATGAGAAAATAATTGTAAAATTAAATAAAGCTATCTATGGCTTAAAGCAGTCGTCAAGGTCATGGTATGATAAAGTTGATCAATGTTTGACAGAATTAGGCTTTAAGAGAAGTCATATAGAACCATGTGTATTTACTAAATTTCATGACAATGTAAAAGTTATTGTTGCTCTTTATGTGGATGATTTTTTTGTATACTCAAACAGTAAAGTAGAGACAAATAGTTTAATTTCAGTTTTGAATACTAAATTTAAAATTAAAGATCTTGGAAATGTGAAACAATGCTTGGGAATGAGAGTAAATATTGATTATAAAAATAATGTATGTACTTTAGACCAAGAACAATATATTGAAGAATTATTAGTTAAATTTAACATGTTAAATTGTAAAGAGGCTAGTACACCTATGGAATTAAAACTAAATATAGATAAAAATAACAATGTTAATGATACTAATATTCCATATCAGCAATTGATTGGTAGTCTCATGTATTTGTCTGTATTAACGAGGCCTGACATAACTTTTAGTGTTAGTTTCTTAAGTCAATTTAATTCTTGTCATAATAGCACTCATTGGAATTATGCTAAACGCATTCTTAGGTATTTAAAAAGGACTAAAAATTATTGTATAAGGTATGTAAAAGGTAGCTCTGAATTGTTAGGTTTTGCTGATGCTGATTGGGCCAATAATTGCGTTGACCGAAAGTCATATACAGGGTATTGTTTTATGATGTCAGGGGGTGTCATATCATGGGAAAGTAAAAAACAAAAAACGGTAGCTCTATCTAGTATGGAAGCTGAGTATATGTCTATGTCAGAAGCTTGTAAAGAGTCTATGTATTTAAGAGTATTGTTGTCGGAAGTCACTAATCAACCAGCATATACTATTACCTTATATAATGATAGCCAGAGCGCCCAAAAACTTGTTATTAATCATGTCTTACACAGAAAAAGCAAACACATTGATATAAAATATCATTTTTTGAGGGAGTCTGTTGAAAACAAGATTATAAGTATTAAATACATGTGTACTAGCGATATGCCAGCTGATATTTTTACAAAATCACTTTGTGCAAGCAAGCATTACAAATGTATTAAAGCTCTGGGAATTATTGATTGTTTATAATATTGTATTTTGGTTTCATGTGATGTAGTGGGGGTGTTGTTTTTTTAATCTGTGTACATCAAATGAAACCTACGTTATCTAGTGAGTAAGAGAGTGAAGAATGTAATTACTTTTGTGACTGTATGATGTATTGATTGATGTATCGGTTCATTCGTTCTTGCTCATTAAAGATACTTGCCTCTTGTTCGCAATCTGATATACACGTTGTTTTATTTTATTAATATTTGCCTTAGGAGTAAGTAAAAATGTAGGAAGCTGTGAAAAATTACTTAGAAGCGCCAAATGCACGCTACATCGTTAGTTAACTAATTAATAATACGTGTACATTCTTTTGTTTATAAAGACCTTTAGGTAACAGCTGTAGTGTAAAACTAGCGACTTTATCCACCTTTGTTTTGTCGTAAATAAGTTAGTCTATCTGTATATTCCTGAAGCAATGTATATATTTACAAAAAAAGTATGTTTATACGTATGTATGTTCTTTATAGAATCGTAAATCGCATTTGATCATGATTGATTTTCAGCAAAGTGTTGTGCATGAGCCCACAAATTTTTCTGCATTGGTACGACCAATTTCTGGCAGTGTAAAATAGGCGAACTTAAAAAAAGTGTCCCCTGCTCTAGTCTGCTTGACCAAATAATCTAGACTATCTTTTTTATTTCCAACACTATCGAAGAAAACACCTACATTTATAATAACTACTTAATATTATTGACTGAATTACTTTCGTGATTAAATCATTAGTAAGAAAATCATATACATTTCTACATAAGCCAAAGTGTACTGACGTGTTTACAGCTAAAAATAAACAGCATATTCGAATAAATTACCGACGGTAATATCACACACAGTTACTACGAAAATAAGCTTACTTTTGAAATATAAACGTGGCGTATGTAATATTTCTACAATTCATTTTACTTTAGTATAAAATGTTATTGAATAGACCGATTTAGACCGCTATAACTTTTTTAATTTACGATTCTGAATATTGTTTGAATAAATTTTTGTTAACGCCTACGGTCTCATTCGTATTATCTACACAAAAAGGCCTATCTATTACTCAAAGTCACAATATATTTCCAAACTTAAAATCAAATACATTTTTTAGGATTCATCTAAATAATATAGTGTATCACTTACTTTTTTGTTAATAGTATAACTTCTAAATTACAAAAGAGAAACCTGATAATCAAATTAATAATCATAGGCCTTCATTATGACCTTTAAATTGACATTATACTACAATAAGGTAATTAAGTTTAAGCACAGATAATATTCAACTATATTATATTGTATAGTATTCGTTTACAAGATTTACTAAATATCAGCGTATTTCAAAAGAAGCAATTGAGCATTATAAATATGTAATACGAAAAACGATATCCAATACCCGAATTAGAATATAGCTGAAAAAGCATATTTTCCAAATATTCGCGCAGATATTTTAAGCAAACGGCCAAAGCATTGATTTAGCTCCGGGAAGTCGCCAGTCAGTCGCAACCAAGCCACAAATAACCTGAACTAGCTTGTTTGCCGACAGAAATCGGTCAAACTATTGTTGTATGATATATGTTAAGGGCCCTTTATCTTATTTTATTCTGTCAGAACCTTTTTTGGTACGTGTGATTTGTGAACGATATGTAGGTATAACTTGTTTAAGGATATGGCAATAAATGTCTAAAACATTTCTTGTATGCTGAGAAAACTGTAGTGTAGGTACTCTTTTTTATTAGTATAATACTATCTATCTATCTATTTAGTTTTAACGGAATCGATACCTACTAGTTTAACCCATAGTTTCTTGAATTAGAAAAAACTACGGAGTAATTAATTATTATCCGTTCATATAATATTACAAAATTTTAGTTTAGTATTTTGATAACACATAAAAATACAAACCATTTATACATAATCTATATATCTAAAAAGGAAACCCGCTTACCTTTGTCACGGCATCACGCATGAAAGGATGGACCGATTTCGATAATTATTTTTTTATTATATTCGTAGTTTATATAAGTATGAGGATGGTCCTTATGTAAAGAAAACGTAAATACATATATACCACGGGCGAAGCCGGGGCGGACCGCTAGTAATACATAGATTCTTATTTTACCATTTAAATCTGGGTATTTCTTTTCGATTTTACTAGTAAATAAGCGTCGAATTTACAAATAAATAAGAAACTATGTCGTAAATATTCCTGTAACAGACAATAAAACTCATCTTGTGCTATCATGGGAAATAATCAAGAGAAAACAAGAGGCAGCCATGAACAAATAATCCATAGGAATGAGCAAAAATGAAACGCTACAAAATATTAGTGATATTAACTTGAAAAGAACCTATTTACAACAGCGATATTCAAAAAGTGTTTTTGAGTACATATCTACTATTTAATATTTTAAAAGTTTTAAGTTTTCATAAAAACGAAGCCTATGACAAAACATGTTTTCTATTGATATTATATTGAATTATGTAAAAACATTAGGGCATAAAGTATTGAAGCAAGCCTTTATTCTTTGAACACTTTTTAGGTTTTATTCCACGTATTAATAGCCTCTTTCATGTGAAAATCATACGAATTTGATTGCGAAATACATTTCTAAGCCTGAGGTTTGTGTCGGTATTTTGCGAATTTCAAATGAAGCGAACACAGACGCTAAAATGCACCGATGTTTACGTAAATACGAATACTATATAATCAATCACACTATAGTCTGATGTTTATGTGAAATTCATTAACTTCAACATTATATTTAATCAATTTTCATACATTTTATTTCAGGGGTTGTATATTTAGTTTAGTTTTAATGTAATAAAACGGAGGGAATCAAAGGAAATTCCTATAGGAATGAGTTGTATCATCGCAGTGAAAAACTGAAAATAGCTGTAGCGGTGAAATTGCCACTATCTACTAAGAAACTCCTCATACAAATCATCATGATCATACAAACTGCTTTAGAACGTGAAAAAAAAACAAACACACTGTTACACTTATAATAAGTAAAGATTGAGATTGTAGATATTACGTATTGCGTCGTTTGTGTGAATAAATAATTAAACGCTTTTGAAACTTAATAAAGAAACAGATAACCCAAAATGGCATCTTAGGCATAACGACTATACCACATGTGTCTCCAAGCGCAAAACTCATAAGCGATTCGAATAAAGCAATGTCTTAGGCGCAAAGAAGCAATTTTAGAAGAAATGAACGCTTATAAATTCACGGAACGGCACATCGCGAACATTTTATTTGAGTTTTCGTGAGACGACGAATGTAATTACTTTGTAAAGTCTATTACATACTGGTAACAATGTTGAGACGTTTCTAGAGAGGAATAAAACTTGTCTAGCTATGCCGTGAATAAGAATTTAACTAGTGAGTTTCAACACGCTACGGAAGTTAGGTCTCGAACACACTGTAATAAATAAGTATATTATTACTAAAAACCTATAGAATACAACACGAATTTTTTTTCATATACAGGAATAGAAGTCGATTGTTTTCCTATTGAACGATGTCTCTATCGGATAATTAAAAAGTTTGGAAAAGATGACTATTATGAGCATCAGAAGCGTTAAAAAACAAAACATCTGGTGTGTATGTATGTGTGTGTATATATTTTAAATAGTCCTCTTCATGTCCTATTGTAAGGTCTAAGTAGCCATCAGCTTACATGCACCAGTACAAATTATTATTGTTGTTTGTTATTGTTATTTGATGTTGATAGCAGCTGTTGTCTCCGTGTTTGTCTTAATAAACATAATATGTATCTTGTACCAGCTTGTTAGTTATCATATAATTTTGATATCTATGTATACGTATGTAGGTATATAATATCAGAATTTATGCCTTTAACTTGGCCAATGTCTAACCGAGAGGCAAAAAACTTAGCCCTCTTTTCTTTAAAATTTTAACGAATATTTAATCCTTTAACAGTCGATACCAAGGCAGAACAAAATCAACGGTTGGTAGACCCGTGTCGTTATTATGTTACTATGTACAAACCTTATCGTACCTGGCTGTAGCCTGGCTGTAACATCACATGATCCAACGTTTTAAGTAGGATGACCAGCTAGTTGCAGTTTAATAATTCTCCTTGCAACTTCGACCTAATTATGCTTTGTGACTGTTCCATTTGATTCTATTCTCCATCTCGAACGATAGCATCATCAGCCTTAAGGTGCATCACGACATAGTATAACGCAATTCGTTCCCTATGACTGTTTATCCCTATGTAGTATGTATGTTAAGATCTCCAAAAATACGCGAAGGATTTTGAAGCGCATTTTTTTATAGATAGAGTGAAGGTTTACTGTTTCTAAATTTTTTATTTATTTATGGATACTTAAATGTTTTTTGATAATATGTGTATCTATAACATGCATTACTGAATCCGTGCGAAGCCGAGGCGGGTCGTTAGTTGAACATTATTATTAAGCTGAAGCATAACAAAGAATCTCTAGGAATGCCCGTTTTTTCCGAATTTCTAGAAAGATCGAGTACATTCTATCATGAACTAACACTACCCCTTCCGAACCAAATAGAAAAAGTTTTGGATCTTCATAATCGGAGGTAAATAAGGAAAAGGATCAACGCTCAAGGAAAATCTTAACGGAACTGATATGTTGTGTATCCAGTAAATATCTCATACTTGTATGTTTAACAAATAATTCGATAAATGTGAACGGATGCTATTAGTACAAGTTTCCTTATAGTTAAGTGAATTCGTCGTAACGACTTGTCACGCTGTAGCAGTTATGATTTTTTGTAGTGTATTAATAATCTTGTTGGATTTATTGAGGACTAGATTTCCGCCCGCGGCTTCGCCCGCGTTTTCAAAGGAAAACCCGCATAGTTCCCGATCCCGTGGGATTTCCGAGATAAAACCTATCCTATGTGTTAATCCAAGTTACCCTCTATATGTGTGCTAAATTTCATTGTAATCGGTTGAGTAGTTTTTACGTGAAAGAGTAACAAACATCCATACATCCATACATCCATACATCCTTACAAACTTTCGCCTTTATAATAGTATTGAGATAATATTTTTAATAGAAATAAAGTTAACAGATTAAAAGGTGTGATAAGAGATATATATAAAAATTATTATCTACGTAGATAAATATCTCATCAGCCCATATACGTTCCCACTACTGGGACACGGACCTCCTGTGAGGGTACGCCATCATCCACTCTGGCCAAGTGAGGGTTCGCAGTTGGCACATATCGTCTAACTTTTGATTCTACGTAAATATACAAGAGAGTATTAATGTCTTCCGTCAAAGTACAGATAAGTGTTTATTTTAGGTATTTTTTAAACGTTAAATTTTTAGTTAATTTTTTTAATTACTTATACAACAAAAAAGAAGGAAAGAAAGTATTGTATGTGAACACACCTTATCTCCACATAAGTATAAAACAATCAATTGTACAAGTTTGCTATTTAATTTCGTAGAACTAATTAATAAAGCCTGAGTAGACATTAATATTTGGATAACATTTACAGACTGTTTTGACATCACTTTAATTAATTATATAAGAATATGTTTAACATTTACTTGAGACTAAAAATACGTTTTATTGAACAAAGTTTTAATTAAGAAAATATTATTTAATTTTCTGAGTAAAAATGACACAATATGATGAATCATCTTGATTAATGAAATTTACTTGTAACTTATTAAGTGATAATCAAAATATTTCTGAGATACATGTGTTCGTGGATTCATAATTATATGTAGGTACCTACATAATACCTATACCACAGCCTATACCTAAATTCTTCCTTTTTATAATGAAAAAATATTGGAAAGAAAGAAGTGTAAAGCTATTATAATTTATTTCAAAGAGCGTATGTGCCGCGCACATGGTATCAGAAGTGAAACTTCATTGGCAAGATTCAAAGATACCAAAATCGTCGCCTTACTCCATGACGTGACGGTATTGTCAGACAACACCTTGAAATTTTACTCTCAACTTGCCTAAAGAAGTTTCACTTCAAAAATATCGGAAAGAGAGAAATGTTAATCTTAGGTATATAATTTATTTCAAAAATAAAATTCTCCTAAATTAAATCCTAGCAAAGTTTCCCCTTAGTTTAAGTTGTAACATTCGTTCATTAACATTTTTTGTTGTAACATTCAAAACCAAAATACCAACTACCATTATTTACATCACCTCCTAGATTTATTACTTGCTATACAATACATAAGAGCATCACTAAGTGTTGCTTACAATCCTTGTGTTTTGATAAATGTGTCGCACCTTAATCGTTAATAGGTGTAATTCATTTCTGCTTGTTCGAGCCCTTTCAGAGCTTTCATTTGCTATTTCGAGAACTGTGCGATCGAAAAATAAACGAATATTCTGTTTTTCATCTAACCATCGATTATCTTTTACAGGAAATGTACTTTTGCTTCCTGAAAAACTCTATCTGTATGATATGCGAATATAGAGCTGAATAATATGTTTGTTTGAATAAGGTAATTTCAGTTATCCATTCTAATAGAAAAAACATTTTATGTTGGATTTTCCATTTTTCCATCAAAGCTTAAAGGCTAGCGCTACATCACGCGCTACAATAAAAGAAGCAATGAAAAATATAGAAAAAATTATCCTTTTTAGAGCAGACATTGTAATGTAGATTCAATCACCTGTAAAATGTTACTAGATTTACTCCAAACATTAGTATTCAGGCTTTTTTTTGCTTATTTGTGTCAGATTTCGAAGAACAGTTATTTAATTATTACGTACCTAATTATTTATTCATAATTTCATAGTATCCTACCTTCTTTATTTATACATATATAACTAATCTATCTAATCTAATAAAAATTTAATACAAAAAAAGACGTGTGGCACTCGGGGACTGCCGCGGTAAAGCTATTGCATAGCATGCTTTCAAGCCACACCTCCGAGCCCATCGGAGTAGGGAGCGTGAGGTTTTTTAGTTACGAAATTTCGGTCCCCGCGCTCAAGGCCCGCGATAGAAGCAATGCAATAGCTTAAAAATTACATAACACTTACTAAACAATACTTTCCAAAAGCAAGATACAATAAAAACAGCATATTAAACCGAAAAGGCCAAACTGTCTTCAGTGACCTACTCACTTAGACTAACATCGCTCAGGCATTGTTTCCATACAATGTATAGCCGGTAATAAATCGCGTCAACGGACGGAAAGATAAACGTGTTTTTTCAACAGTAACACTCTTTCTGATTTTCCGGTCTGATATACATTTCAGCGTGATTCTGAAAATCTGATGGTGAATTATTGGGTTCGTTTTATAAAGACAATTGCTGCTTGCGTTATTTAAAAGTTTTAGGAAATGTTGTATGCGTTTCTAGTGATTTCTATGTTAAGTAGATCGAAGAAAAAAATAGTTTCTTTTATTTTTATGATACTTGACAGTGATGAAGCCTTTAGAATATTCCATAAGCTATTGCATCTCGTGCTTTTGGCGGATGAAACCGCGCGGCATAGCTAGTATTGAAGTACCTATATGTACCGTCTGTAATATGATAAAAATCCTATGATCTATTTGAAAATACCGCCTAAAACTAATGTGATAATTGAAGATACATAGTACCATCTAGAAAAATATTTATCGAATCACAAGCTACAGTTACAAGTTTATTTGTTCAGTGTCCCTCCGATATTTATTCTCTTGGCAATTCTAGTTTCACTGAGGAAAGCAATTACCTGTACACAACGGGTAGACAATTTAAACGAATAACTAGAAAAACAACGTTCTAATCTATATAGTACATATTGATTGCTCTATTGACTTGTAACTGTTTAAAGATTTGTTAAAAGATAAATTAATAAATAAGTTTACTGTTTAAAGATACTGATTAAAGAAGTATCTTTAATCAGATCTTTAAACAGTAGTTTAAAGATCCTTACTAATATAATAATAATATAAGCGATAACTCTCTGCGTTTATTATTTTTTTCAGCTATTTGGTTTATGGATAGACTTTATTTTAAACCAGAGCAAAGCGTAATAATACTACAACTTGGATATGCTTGCCTTCTTTTAAACAAGAAATAAAAAATATGTGAAAGCGAGCGGAGCCGCGGGTGGAAAGCTTGTGTCAGAATATATTCACTTCTTGATGGTATACATTATATCTGGAGGTCATGGCTTCTTATGGTATCCGGGTAAAATGCTTATTCAAACTATCCTATCCTATCCTAACTATCGTATCGAATTTCATACAAATCCTGTCCATTTTTTTATATGAAATAAAACAAACATCTATACATAAATGTATGATGGCAACCTTACAAACTTTCACTATAATATTAATAGAATTTAATCTCGACTCCATAGACTTCCTTGAATCATAATTCAGAGAACAACTATAATAAATCTTTCACCTCTTCTTTCGATAGTTAGAAATCCTTTGAAACGTCGGACTTTAAAAAAGGACCTAGATTTATTTCTCTATATTTCTCTTATTAATTTATACTCATTTTATTTTCTGTCTACTTTGCAGTTAGTTTCGTTTCAATTAGTCGTCATTCCTGGAATTCAGTAGGAAATTATGTTATTTTTAATTTTAATTACTGCTTCACTGGTATGTTAAGAGTTATGACATGGTAAATATAATTTTATTTTTATAAAATATATTCAACACCGTCGTAGAATAAGTTTGGAGGTTTGTGGTTATATAAAAATTGATAAATTTCTACAGAAGGTAATTATTTCTTATAGTTAGCAATTTGCGAATTGAAAATACATAATTAATATCCTAAAATAAAAATATCTTATGAACATTCTTATAAACTAATGTCCCATTCTTTTCTCTAATAATTTTATCGTCCGTTTAACTTATTACTACTTTTTAGTTTGCAAAGAAATTATAATAAATCTTCACAGAACAAACAAAAACTTCGTTAATATCTATGGAAAATGAGTTTCTACAAACTATTACACAAAAATACTATTAACAAAGAGTCATATCGTAACACTATTTCACAGATAGCTGAAAAACCTTTTACCGGGGTTAAGACCATATCGACTGCACTTAAATATAAATTTTCGTTCAAACTCGGAACTTTGGCAGCCATTTTGAATTTATAACGAAAATTACGCTTTATTTTAATTCCGTGCGCATATTACGTTCGGGCGTAAAACAAATTTGAGTTAAGTGAAACTTATAACAAATATGTAGGTGCAAATTCGAGGCTCGATCGTGTGTGCATCGTATTTTACGTACTTTAAGTTTTTTTTTATATTATACTATCCATTAGCCCCGGCTTGGGCCAGGATAAAAAATATTTTGCTCAGTTAAGTTCTATATAGCTTTCGATAGGAATAAGAGTTTTTCAAACTGGTCCAGTAGTTTTTGTTACAAACATACAAAAGCACAAATGTTTCTTCTTTACTTTTCCTCTTTTTCGTAAGTTTTCAAATCTTTTACTATAAGCGAAGCGTTATCCAACCAGCGCGGAGGTCACGAAATATCTTTGCTGTATTTCAATACATTTAAAATATCATCTAATGTTCCAATATAAACATTATTAGCACAGCACTATTCCTTTATTGATTCACATATTCGCTATTTATTCCTGAGCCATAGATAAAACGGCTGGATACAATTCCATTGTCTAAATGTTTTCAATCCACTATATATTGCGACGAGACAAACTTTAAATTGTAAACTTGTTTATTCCCGCCTGGATAAAGGAATAAACTTTCTTTGTATTTATTTGGATGTTTTTGTAGCATTCGGTTCGATTTGGTACAATATTTGTTGGTTGTTGCTTACCAATTCTGTATATTGTTTATATTTCCTGTTGTAGACAAATACATATTTATTATATACTTCACTACATAGTATAAAACAAAGTCGCTTTCTCTGTCCATATGTCCCTTTGTATGCTTAAATCTTTAAAACTACACAACGGATTTTGATGCGGTTTTTTTTAATAGATAGAGTGATTCAAGAGGAAGGTTTTAGTATTTAATTTTTGAGGTATTAGACAAAGCGGGCGAAGCCCCGGGCGGTAAGCTAGTACCTATATTATAAAGCTGAAGAGTTTGTTTGTTTGCTTCAACGCGCTAATCTCTGGAAATCGGGTAAAACCGCGGGGCACGGCTAAATACTTAAAATAAGAATTATAATGATAAGCATATTTTCTTATTAATATAATATGAAGATTGTGGTTCAAGAAAAAGGCAAAGAATGCCTTATAATTTTTGTGACTATTTTTTCAGCAGAAATCAAACTACAAAGAGGAGGCTTCCAAAATACCTTTGGAAGAACAACAAAGCGGTACTATAACATAACATAAATAATGTGAGTTATTTATTTATCTTACTACCTGTTCAGTAAAAATATAAAATAATACTTATTCACTTTATAGTATATGCTGAATTATATGTAATGAATGGCCCATGCTAGAAAAATAAAGGTAGTTCATACATAGTGCTTCACCACTAGATATATTTATCTACCTACATTTATTTACTAGCAGTCCTCCCTGCTTCGCCCGTTGTACATACATATATTGTAATATATGTACCATGGGTGGCTAATATACTTATTGATCACATACATTCAACAGTGAAAGTATAATATTTGAAATGCGCAGTAGTTCCTGAGATAAGTGCATGCAAACAAAGAAACAAACT
Organism: Colias eurytheme; assembly: GCF_061535395.1. NCBI lineage: Eukaryota > Metazoa > Arthropoda > Insecta > Lepidoptera > Pieridae > Colias > Colias eurytheme. The sequence continues at coordinate 3,573,486 of NC_143001.1, forward strand.
CTTCAGCTTTATATAATTAGAAGTAAACACTGACTAATAAGATTATCCACATACACACTCGTCATAAAAGAGGAATTAAAGCCGCTAGTCGCTACCTAATTAGGAACTCCAAAAACAAACTAACGCTACATATTAAATAGCTCCAGTCTACACAAACATTAGTGCACAATCTACGGCTTCATTTACATATATGATACGGAAAATCTGAAGGTCTAAAGATCAAACGTATAACAACTAAATTTCCTGCCGGGTTAAGGTCACTTCCTCAATCTGGGTTATTGCCGAAATTTTTCAATAGAATACCCTCTATGATAGTTTGAGACCATCTATCATGTTTGTTTATTATCAAAAGAAAATGTATAAATGCTTTTTTTTATAGCAGTGTTCAAATAAGACGTAAGACGAGCTTGTACATTTAGATAGAGATGCGATATTTTGTGTATCTACCTTTGTAGTTTGTTACAGTATTATAAATTATTAAATATTGGTATTTCTGTATTTTGCAATTGATCAATCATTATTGTGAAAAAATTATAAAGTAATGCGTTTGTCAGAAATTGTTTTTTGTTTGTAAACAGAAATATTTTTTTTTTACTTACTTGGGCATATTTTAAATCATGTTTCTAACAAAAAGCCCTATCTGCACAACTATTGTGAATAATACGAAGTTATTAAATTTGAAAGAAGTTTTGGATAACTTTGATTCAAATTAATCATCAAAAATATTTGTTAAAACAAGTGTTGTTCTGTATCAAAAAAAAACAATTGAACGTGTATCATACCTAACATAAATATGCCTGTGAATTTACGTGTATTTTAAGTCACCACTGCTAAAATCGTGTCCTCATCGTATCATGGTCGTCGGGTATAAATGTTTGACAGATTATAACTACTACGAAAGTCGTGTCGTAGTCGTATCGTGGTCGTAGCGTATAAACGTTGAATTTGACAGATTATAGCCTAAAGCGGGTCTTTACTGGGCTCTAGTGCGGAATTTAAAATGACTCCCAACAGACTGTCAACTTTGGGAACTTTGCTTTCTTACTCGCTGATTCTATCCTCGGAAGAGATTCATCTGAATTTTGTTTTATGATCTTGCTCTTTCAGTCAGAGATAGATATGGATGGACTGATTAAGAGTTTTGTATTCAAAACATTAACTTTGGGCCCGTAGATTTATGATTATTACAGTTAATTTGTATTTTGTGACATTATGTATCTATATCTCGTCTCTATTATAGTCTCTATTCAAATTCAAAGTAATAATAAAGTAGTATATTAAGATGTTTGGAAAAAAATTAAAAACGTATACCTACATAAAATGCTTATTGTAATTAAGGCCGTAAGTTTTTTACATGTAACGATGTCGCAACTTCTCTTAAGTTGGTACCTTCATTTTTTATTCGCGTAAAAAGTTTCATCTTCAATAATTTATACCTTATGACCTTAAATGCGTTTTTATAAGGCATCTACATTATTTGACGCGTTCTTCACGCAAGTTTTACGTTTCAATATTACTAAAAATGTATGCAATATTAAAACTAGATATAGTTATCCATATTTTTGCATAGTACAGTAATTAATCGATGTGAGGACAGATGAACAAACATGAACCACATATTTTTGAATTTAGTTGTAATAGTTCGTATCTTGCTTAACCAATATTTAAGGTCGCACGTTATTTGCTAATAAACTGTAATTAGGTATGTACGTTTTTATGTAACGGACCTATATGTCCTTTATACTCGATTTGAATTGAACCATTTGAAACGGACAGATTTAATTCAAGTTTTGTGCAATTATGAAGGATCGGTGAAAATTTAAATTTAAGTTTATTAAAATAATTTCATAATTTATTAAAGCGTATTTTTAGTTAGTCTTTTAACTTCATTTATTATTTCGTTAACCTAACCCTACACCACATCATCTGAACCATGACGTTTACGATATCCTTTCAAATTTAAATTATAAAGATATCAATCTGTAAAATCTTAAAATTTTAAAGTCTCTAAAGCATATTAATAATTTTACCTGCGCCGTTACTAACGTATCTCGTCTGAAAGGATCTTATTTCCGGCCGGTAAATTGAACGAACGTCAAAACGGATGCTGAAACACTTTTAATGGTTTCGAAATTCAAAAAACGACGGTTAGTTTAACTCGAGAACTAATTTAATTTGAACTTTTTAAAATGTGCAAAATACGCTCGTAATTACTGGCGAACTTTCTTGGCTAAGAGGCCAAGATATTTTTCTGTTTATTTCGTTCTGAATGACATTTCCAAATGATATTTCAGTTGATCTTATAAACGTGACCTCTCTGAGTACTGACAACTGCATTATTTAGCGTCGCAACATTTTTCAAGGAAAGCAAAATAGAGATCCTGTTTGCACTGGACATGTTGGGTAGCATTTTACTTATTTAAGAATACGATTTGCCTTCTGTTTCTTCATATAGAGATTATTTTATAGTGATAATCCTTCTATTTATAAGTTTTCATTATGTTCCTTGATTCAATGAAAACATAGAAAAGTTGAAACCTAATTAAATGAATGAAGAACTTTTCTAACATATACGCAAAATTATTAAAATTATTTAATGTTTTCCACGCATTTTCATTGCAAAAACATTCCAAACAATACGCTTCTACAAAATTGCAACTGTAATCCATACTAATATTATAAATGCGAAAGTAACTCTGTCTGTCTGTCTGTTACTCAATCACGCCTAAACTACTGAACCAATTTGCATGAAATTTGGTATGGAGATATTTTGATACCCGAGAAAGGACATAGGCTACCTTTTATTGCGAAATATGTACCACGGGCGAAACCGGGGCGGACCGCTAGTATTTTATAAAGCCAATTAAATTCATCATATTTTCAATAACAATTTACAAATAAGCGAAATTTTTCAAAAACCATTTCGACAATGTAATTCAGTGTATTTACAATGTTACGGAAACGAGGGTTCGCCGTTCGTGGAATGATTAACAAAATAAATGTGTATTTTAATAACATACTTGAAATAGCGCGCCCTTGCTCGGAACATTTACGGTTCTCTGCGATTTCCCGCTTACATCTGTCAAGGAGTAGGCACGTGAATTACGAGCATACACTGCAGGACATTATAATGTAACAGTCTTAAATAGGTATAACGATTTAACTGTATTCATCTGTATAGTATTTGTTCCCTATGCATCTTACTATAAACTGCTCTAACAAACAACATAGTGGTCTACCATCAAATTGTTTGGAAGTGCTTTGAAAATCATTGGACATGTGGTCATTGTTCACTTTTATATTTTGGTACGCAATAAAGTTTTACTTCTGCTTTTTAATCATTAATATTATAAGAAAGAAAAATCAAACTATATGTTTTTAAAGAAATAAAATACTATATCCATTTATAGCTTTTAGTCTATTTTATATAATACAATGCAAAAAATGTACGCGATAAAATGATAATACCGATTCAATATTTTATCAAAGTTGACAGCGAATAAATCATACAAAATAAAATAATAACCCAAATATTCGTGTATCGATTTTAAAACTCTACTTTCCGCCACACAGACAGACGTCAACTCCCATTGGATTTTATTATTTCAACTATCCAACAATGTCACTCTTTTATCTATAAATATTGAATGCCGCGAAATGGCCAGCAGTGTATCGCTTGGGAATAAATAATGCGTAGTCATTTGGTTAACGTAAGCATTTCAACCATTCTGGGTACAGTAAAGTTACTTGTTTGTTTGTTGGTAACTCCGAATGCCATTGTTATAGCCCCATTAACGGGGATATTTCAATAACTTTGTATGGTTTGGGCACTGGAGCATAATAAAAAGATAAACCCGCTTGAGATTGTCTAATATTTCATTTTTAGCTGATAGCGGGGTTTGTCCAGAAAAACAACGATTCCTAGCGTAATGGGCACATTTGAATATAGTTTATCGAAAACGGATCAAACTTCTGCGATAAAGATTCCAAGGTCTGTTCAATTGGCTTACTACAAAAATTGACAGCTAACATGGTTGAAAATATAAAGTAGGTTTTAAAAAGTAATATAAAGGCTATTCAGGTCTCTCATCCCGATTGGAAGCTATATAGCCCTGTTATTTCGTACATCAAAACATTAACAAACATTGGATAGTGACCAGTATAACTTGACCCGTCTGGAAAATAGGAAACTGAGTATAACGATAGCCCATTTAGTTCGGGCAATGCACTGCCTAGCGTTTTAGAAATTCAATATAAGTTCACGGTAAAATAACCTTTATAACACGGCAATAGAAGCGCAATTTTTGTACAATAGAAATATAGTAACGGTAGTCTGCAGCCCGCAGGCCATATTACGTCGAAACGGACCCAATTTTGTAGGACAATGCGAATTTTTACATGAACATAGAAATATCTGGAAATAAGCTGATCTTACATATATAGTTTTATACATAAGGACCTATTATGTGCAACTTTCTTAGCTCCAGATAAGTAGTTACTGTATAAGTTGGAATCCCTGGTAGTTAGATTTAAAATTTAATTAAAATTGGCTCTACAACCTATATAAAAACACAAACAATCATCTTTAATATTGTATTATATAAATTTAGCTTTATTAACACTAAATAAGTTCTCTATTTTATATTTTTCGATATAATTTCAACCAATAATAATATTTAAAAAATAAAATCTCTCTCGTCTTTAAATATTACTTAACATGCTCTCAGAAATCTAGTGGCTAACCTTCGACCACATAGTTTCATACAGCGCTACATGCTAAGCTTAAAGGCCACAAAGTGCAAATAAAAATAACTTTTAAAAGCGCATCTAGTATTTAAAACCAATGTTTTATTTACCATAATTATATATGCAATCGTTCTTACCTTATCGATGTAATTTGCTGTGCAAATAAATATCCAATTTGGAGATTTTTATCTTTCCATATCTCCAATAAATTGGAAATACTGACACGGCTCTTATTTTTTTCAGATTATACATATGTGACTTTTTATGACATTGCACTCGTTTAAAAATGTTATTCATATACAAAAAAAAAATACAAGCTTTTCTGCAAGTACCAATTATCTACTTCTTACGTGCTAAATCTGAAGTGGACCTATTTAATGTTAATATTGTATCGTTTGTCTATAATTGTACCTTATTTTTAAGTCAAACTTTGTAATACATATTTGTTATCTTTGTGCGTTTTGGTATGTTTTGTACTGTAAGTCAAAGATGAATAAAAAATAAAAAAATAAATGTATCCGTTCAAAAACATTTTATTTATTTGAAAAGCCATTACTTAAAATTTTGCTCTATTACTACGAGGCTCTGAAAGTTAGGCGAACGTTGTTAAAGCATTACCTTAGTTTTGAACTGTTCAACGCAACGTTAACTGTAGTCTAGCTATTATACCTTGTTTAATATTGTAGTTAGTGTAACTATGGTTTTAATTATGTTTGAAAATTTGTCATTATGCATTTTGTAGCAAAATTAAATTTCGTTTAGTCACCTATTTGTTTAATATCAGAAGGACAATTATTGTTGTTAAGAGCTTTTTGATGTTTTTGCAAAAATACAGGTATACCAGCAACTAATCTCTAATAAGAATTTTGCTGTATTAATTTATGTTTTTCTAATTATAATAATATAATCCAATCTCTATTATTCAAAGTATATGTGCAAAATTACAAACGTAATAGTGACTACTTGCTCCCTTGCAGTATGAAGGAAGGACAAACCAACAGCATATCAAGTGCAAGTGAAATTTATGAAGCAGCATACCTTATATTGGTATGAATTAAATGAAACTAAATGAAAAAAACATCCTCGGGTAAAAGTATAAATCAGGTCTAAAAATGACAGCATTCTGTGCCCTAACAAACCTAGACTTTAATCTCAGTTATCCCCTCAATCTCCTAAAAGTTGGACCTATCTAAGCCAAGTTTTTACATATGCTAATTGCTACGACACTAAACTGTGAAATAACCTTTACAACTTCCAACCGCAGACGAATTACGCTGACAAAGATACCCGAATTAAACATTAATATATAGTTGTTCCATTTACAGAGACAAAAACGAGAATTATTAAAGGGTTTTGCTTATACCCACGTCAGAACTGACGGATGGAACAAAAACGCATTGTAGCTTTTTGTCAGCACCCTCTGCTTGAAGGTACGGTTATGGATATTCGGTGTTTAGGTGAACGTTTTGACAAATAATATTACAGTTGTAGACTTTTGTTTCTTTTTGTTATTTTATGAGTAATTTATAACCGAAAATACCAATTAGTGATGCGTATAATATGATACTTTTTATAGTACGGTACCTACTAATGAAATGTTCAAATAATAATCACAATTTGAATTGACGTGTTGGAAAGAAGTAAAAGATTTAACGTTCTTGAATAATAAATATTGTAACTCATTGAAGTCCAACATTAAAATAGTTTGTAAAATCAATATTATTTTAACCAGGCATTTCCTAATTAAATACCAGTACGAACTGTTCTTGGAACACGTTGCAATAATTTCGCAATTATTCTACAAAATGCGGACTATTACCAGCAAATTCCGGAATTTAATCAAAATACAGGACCATTTGTGTACATTAGAACCTTTGGGATTCGTAAACAGCTTATAAGAGCTTTACGTGAAATATGTACTAATGTATTTGTACTAAAATTACATATGTAGCGATTAAATGCAAGTATTGTATGAAACAAATTTAAAGATTAATATTATCTGTTTTTTTAATATGTATTACTTTTCCATTAGGTTACGTAAATATAACAGTTGTCATTAAATAAAGAAGAAAATCAAAAGACATAATTTGAACACGTAACCTAATTTATTTTACCATATACGTAGGATGTGCCATATTATGTTTACTAAATTAATACTTACAGCCTAAAAACAACGGTTGCGTGGTTTATTTAAAAATATCTAAGAAATAAAACCGTTTACATAACTCTGACTTACCCTAGTTAAAAAGAGTCGCCATTTAATTTAATTACAAATAGCTTTCCGCCCGCGGCTTCGCCTGCTTTTTCTAAAACCTAATAAATACCTTCCTCTTGAATCACTCTATCTATTACAAAAAACAGCATCAAAATCCGTTGCAAAGTTTTAAAGATTTAAGCATACATAGGGACATAGGGACAGAAAAAGCGACTTTGTTTTATACTATGTAGTGATAGTGATATACAAGCTTCATATAAGCTTAACTATAAACTAGATCTCACGTGATAGTGCCTATAAGCTGATTATAACTTAGAACTTATTTAGTGAAGTCTAAACTATTTGGTCCTAAATAAACTTATTCCTCAAACTTAATCTTCCCTGTGACATTAGCAATTTGTAAACATCATTGATTAGTTCTTTATCGAAAACTAGCTTAAGCCCACGGCTCCGCTTATGTAAAAGCCTACTTCTTTACCATTGAGATATACAATAAATACATGGAGACGACACCGCCTACATCACTTATGTTCCGCTCAACATACGCCACATGACGTATGTTGAGCGGTTTTTTTTAATAGTTTTAAAGTGAAACGCATCAAATATGCCTTCGTGTGTGTTACGATTTTGCACAAATAATACAAATAATACGGAAATGTGCAAAGGAATAACTTTCATCGGTAAGAACCTAACTAGATAATAATTTTTAAAACTTAGTTAGAGCAAAAAAATGGCGCACAGATTTTGTTCGTGGTGTCTCCTCCATACGTATAGTAATATTATCTCAATGTTCTTTACACATTTATTTTGATGTGAAACTTCTTTAGGCGCGTTTGAGAGAAATATTTCAAAGTCGCTTCAAGGCAATACCGGCACGTCTTACTCCATGCTCCACCTTACTCCATGTAAGGCAACAATTTTGGTTAAAGAAGTTTCATTTCTGACACGTGTGCTCGGCGCACATGCCGTTTTAATGTAGCATTTATTACTAGGAAAACAGTACATATTTGTAAAATACTTTAAAATCGTTCGAGTACTTTACATTTAAATTGTTACAAACAAACAATGCATCCTTTCTAATTTAATGAATAGTGTCTAAATTTTGTTTGAGGATATTAATATCTCTTATACGTGAAATTATCAATTTGTCATGATATTTTCGCTATTTATATTCAGTATCGATTAAAATTATAACGATCAATGTATTTTCCGAAAATTATCAAACATCAATCATTAATTAGTGTTATTGATAAAGCCATTTCCTTGAAAGCATTTTCATAAATTTTTGTAATCTTCTTTTGATTTTTATAGCACATATATTATCGTAAAAACACTTACCACCAATTAAAAGATACGAATCCTACTGATAGATATTATAAATGGGAAAATTTTGTGAGGATGATTGTATATGTTTGTTACTCTTTCACGCAAATACTACTGAACCGATTTCAATGAAATTTAGCACACATATAGAGGATACATTGAATTAACATATAGGATAGGTAAATATCCCGGAAATTCCACGAGAACGGGAACTAAGCGGGTATTTCTATTAAAACACGGGCGAAGCCGCGGGCGGAAAGCTAGTATATTATAATATGTTGGTCCTTTTATCATGATAATATAGAAAGATGTTTAATTGCCATAATTCGTTATCATCCGATTGAATTTAGAACACAGATAAACAAATATTAGAAAAATAAACGAACATTATAATTTATAAAATATATCGTAAGTTAACCCGCAACAAAAATATCATTTTACGTTCAAAACTGGTGCAATAATGCGATTCGTATCTCTAGGGTTATTTAAAGAAGATTCAATTAAAAAATATCAAAAAGCGTACCAAGTAACAAACTATGTTATTATATACAACTAGAAATGTATATACCTTATAAATGAATATAACGAGAAAGAATATGTCCCGATCAAGGAAAACAACCAATTTCCTGGCATGATTGCATTCAGAACATGCAAGTTTCTTGAACAAAATATATTTTAAAAATAATTTTATGTGTGTACGAAAACTCTACATTATGAAAGTCTATAATAAAAATAACTAAAAATCGTATACAGTGTGGAAATTTGCAATGGGCCATGGAGGGAAAGTACTTAAATTACTGAATATAGCGAATTAGCAGGAAACATTCCTTTATTTTTAAAACGAAATAGAACTACATTAAAAAAATTTCGAAAATTTTCTTACTTCGACCGGGAATCGAAATAACTAGAAATGAAAAAAAAAATTTGAATAAAATTTGAATTCCAAGTTATTATTACTTATATGCCTAAGGAAATCATACTTATTTATTTATTTCTAATTTTTTCCAGAGTTCTTCATTTCAGATTAGGTACTTACATGTTTGCTGTTTGACCACCTAACTAAGAAATAGGGACTCGATGGAGAAACATGTGCCTGGACAAAAGGCAAACAAACCTATATCCTGAAATTTCAAAGCTATCAATAGATCGTCTGGATCATTTATAGATTCACCATTATTTATTTTACAGAAAAATGTATCGTAAAATTTACATGAATAAAAGCATTTTATTTTATTTGTGTTGTTTTACTTGACCGTGACTTTAATTAAGTATTTGTCTATTATCTTAAGATGTTAATTAAATAATTAGAAATCTCTAGCTCACTTGAGCTGTTCGCGAATACTGGTGTTTCATGTTTTTCAATTTTCCTTTGTAAGGAGGATAAGTTCCTACTTTTGAGTCAATTTTTTTAAATCTGAACCTGCAATGCGATCATTACGTACCGTAATTTATATTATAAATAACTATTTTTCAAATATTTAACATCTACAGGGTGTCACAAATCTAAAGTTCAATAATGTATGATAAAAAGTATAAAAATCTTTTATTTGTTTCAATAATACAATCAGTGAACAATAAAACGTTTTGGAGATACTGATTACCATTCCATGAAGTTCCATTCATATCTCTATATCTGGTACACCCTTTATAACTAGATGAATAATAGTTAAATAATATTAAAAATCTTATTCATTTTTTTTTTTCATAATATCGCTAGGCGCTACCAAAAAGGTTGCATACAAACGTATTAAAACACGATTATTATCAATTAATGCATAAAATGATAAACGAATCTGAGATTTCCAGTGGCGATTAGATTTTATTTATATCATTGTGATAAGATATACCGGAAAAATACCATTTAGGGTTCTTAAACAATGTCAATAATTTTCATATTTACAGAAATTCATTCATAGTTTATTAATATTAAAAGACGAAATTTAAAACAGAAATCAGCGTAATGTTTACCAAATAATATTATACTGTCGAATGGGTAAGTTGACTACAAAAATGCAAGCTCAATGAAACAAAAAAAAGTTTTAAAAATTTATTTATTTTATTCTACATCTTATACAAAACAAATAGTAAATCTGTAACAGTTTAACACAATATACTTTGCACAATAGATAAATATAAACAATCATGTATATACAAGTAATTTATCAATTGACAAAGATATCAAAGGAGGAAAAAATATGAAATCAAATACGTATGTACGTAATATACGTAACATACTGTATGTAGTTCGAACGTAAAACGAACAAACCTAAAAGAAACTATCATTAAGATTAACAATTGTTATCGGGTCAGGATTCCCAAATGCAAAAATAAAATAGAAAACAACATCGTCCATCGTAAATCATTTCCGTTAACATACTACTTAGACTTATACATAAGATTCAAAGAAATCCTTCCCATAATCAGATTTGATATAATCAAAATAAGATTAGACCAAATTGACGATAGGCAATTAAATAAATACAGCAGATAAGTATTCATTAACACTAATATTATAAGTGAAGTCCAAAATGAAGTGGGCGCCGTTGATTTTCTTGTTTTTGGTGTATGTGGTAGCATTAGCTACAAGTGACGATGCTTTACCCTTGGCCGAGCCGTGCGATGAAGAGAAATGTAAGCTCCCAGACTGCAGATGCTCTACAACCAAAATCCCCGGTGATTTAAAGCCCTTCGAAGTTCCTCAGGTAAGATTGTTTTTCTTATAAAAAGTACGATTGATATACTCATGTTGAAAAAGTGTCTAAGTATGCAGTGTCAAGGCCAAAAATGATATGAAGAGAGTCCAATATAAACGATAAACTTTCGTAACAGTTATTAGTCATGACAGTTAAAAATAATGAAAACTATTTTGATTTGATAGTCTTCGAATGTTAAAAAGGCCATTGCAAAAATGAATCATCAAAATTATCAAAATATTATCTAATTCTTTGTTATTAAATTATACAGTCTGTCCATATAATGTAATTATTTAATTGCAGTTTGTAATGCTGACATTCGACGATGGTATAAACATTGTCAATGTAGAGACCTACCGTGATATTTTGTACGGCCGTAAAAATTCCAACCAATGCCCAATTGGAGTTTCCTTCTACATCAGCCACGAATACACGAACTATGAGATCGTCAACGAACTGTATAATGAGGGCTTTGAAATGGCTCTTCATTCCATTTCACACGTTAACCAGACCTATTTCCAAGAAGCCGACTATGATAGAATGATGCAGGAATTCGGAGATCAGAAAAAACTGATGTCCAACTTCGCTGCTATTCCTGAATCTAGTATTCAAGGTGGGTTTATTGATGTATTCGAGAACACAAGATATGAATAAGATTATTTATATCAGTGTAGAGATGGGATCTTAACATATATTATATGCTTATGAATTTTTAAATATAATATTGATGAAACAAAAGGATACCTAATTTTGCGTTTGCAGGTTTACGCATTCCATTCTTACAAATGGCTGGCAACAGTTCGTTCCAAATGATGAAATCTGCCGGATTACGATATGACATAACCTGGCCTACAACCAGATTCACCGACCCTGGTCTTTGGCCTTACACTTTGGACTACCAATCTATCCAGGAATGTATCAGTCCTCCATGCCCTACTGCATCTCTGCCTGGATCCTGGGTGGTGCCTATGATAGCGTGGACAGATTTATCTAACTTCCCTTGTGCTATGGTTGATGCCTGCTTCAGCCTGTAAGTATATTTATGTACATCATAAATCTTCTGACCTTCTATCTCGACCTCTATTGTAATGTACATTTCAGTTCTTGCCTCATGAAAATAGTTAACTTTAAAACAAGACACAAAAAAGTTTTAGACAATAATGTGATGCAATGCCGTTGCAACAATGGCCCCACTTGTAGCCAGTGACGTATAATTACTGATCAAAACTAAATAAAATGCTTCTCAATCATAACAGTGAATCCAAGTATATCTTTTTTCTTATTAAAAGATCACATGATAGCAATAAACCTAAAATTTGTCATAGACCAAACTACAATTTAAAAAACTCTGAAAAATAAGATTTAACAAATTATTATTATAACTATAATTAATTTCAGACCTGATGCCAACGACGAGGAAACTTGGTTCCGTTTCATCATAGATAACTTCGAACGTCACTACCTTGGCAACCGGGCACCTTTCGGATTCTACATTCACGAGGGTACCGTTCGTACACAACCTGGTCTTAGACGGGCTCTCATCCGCTTTATGGACATGATCAATTCTATGAGCGATGTTTTCATGGTATGATCATTTTTTGACACTAATTGTATTAACTACATTTCGGAGGTGCTCAGATATTTTGTTAGAAAAGTTAATATTATACTTCTTTAGAACTGGGGCCGTATTATGGGCTCTTATTCCCAGACAGTTTACGGCGTGAATTGAACTGACTGGCAAATTCTGGTCCCATTATGGTCGCAATAACCAGCCATGGTTAATAATTATGGTATAATATGAATTTGCCAGTCAGTTCAATTCACATATTCATAATAACCGCCCCTGTAACTTCTGTGATCGTAACTTCGTTTGTAAATAAGATTGTTATAGTATTGAAAGCAGATCAAGAAATTAAAATTGACTGTTTTTATATTGTACTTTTTTCTTAAAATTAACTTTTTTGTTTTATCAGTGTAACAAAAAAACCACCAATGCCAACTTCATCATCAAATTTAGTTTTCCCCTGCTAATATTCATTCGTTCTTCAGGTAAACACCAGTGAAATGTTAGACTGGGTACAAGACCCGGTACCTCTAGGAGAATACATCAAGAAGCCGTGCAGACTCACAACACCAGCCCGTTGCCGTCCTGCTAGCTGTGGACCCCTTGTTGCTCCTCATAAGGAGGTTTGTTGGTTTTATTTAATTTATTAGCAGAGATATTATTTTTATTATTGAAGTGAAATTTAGGCGTGTTGAGAGTAAATTTTTTCGCGTCATGGCAGTAGCGTCACGGCATGGAGTAAGTAGACGATTTTAGTATCTTTGAACCTTGCCAGAGAAGTTTCACTTCCGACACGTGTGCTCGACAGTCGACACACACGCTCTTTTGCACAAAGAGGAGGCAACAATGCATATGATTGTTAGAAACTTACTAACACTGATTCTAATATCATAAGACTGAATTGTTTATGTGTTTATTGCTTTGGTGGCACTCGCTTGTATAAAAAAAATCTATTTCGAATTTTTTGTCCTTTTTTTTCGAATTTTAATTCAAAAATTATTTTTATTGGATAGTCCGTATACCCAGGCTAAAATCATACTTCGACCTGTAGGAGCGGAGCAGCAATAAAATTTTTTGCAAAGGCGTAAAAAATATTCCTTTTTAAAAGCTTTTAGTCCATTGAATGAATCCCTCCAAGGGGGGTCTAGAGTGCGTGAGTTAGTAACGTAAGATGTTTCTTCGGAAACATGTCAAGAGTCCCTAGGTAATAAACATACTAAAACCCCGGGCCACTAGGAGGAGCCCCGGAGTGGGGGGAGGGGGGAAATGGGTCCATTTTTTCATTTTTCGCTTAAATCTCAAAAATGGTACATGTTAGAGAAAAACTTTCAAGGAAAAATTGAAAGGCCATATAATTATCTACAAGTTGTACCTAAATCATTTTTTCCTATATCCTACCGTTTCTGAGTTATACGCAGTAAAACATGATTTTGGCTCAAACAATTTCCACATCAATCGATCAAAAAATATTTCTTTCTTCCAAAAAACTCAAATGTGCAACTTGTGACCGGTACTGATAGATTGCTCTTAATTAGGTCTATACTTGGTAAAATAAACACATTCCTCCATGGAAGCCTTTAGGAGGAATCGATTGTCAAAATACTATATTAGGGCAGTTTGAGTTACTGAACTTGATCTTTTTATTTTTTTCTTCCAAAAAACTCAAAAGTGCAACTTGTGACCGGTACAGATAGATTGCTCATAATAAGGTCTATCATTGATAAAAATACTAGATTCCATCACGGAGGCGTTTACGGGGAATTGAATTTTATTAGGGTAGATACGATACTTGAACTTTTTATTTTTTTTCTTCCAAAAAAACTCAAAAGTGCAACTTGTGACCGGTACCGATAGATTGCTCATAATTAGGTCTATCATTGATAAAAATACCAGCTTCCACCATGGAGGCGTTTACGGGGAATTGAATTTTATTAGGGTAGTTAGTTAAAAAGTTCATGTATCGTAACCACCCAAATAAAATTCAATACCTCCTAAACGCCTCCATGGTGGAATCTGGTTTTTTTATCAATGATAGACCTAATTATGAGCAATCTATCGGTACCGGTCACAAGTTGCACTTTTGAGTTTTTTTGGAAGAAAAAAAATAAAAAGTTCAAGTATCGTATCTACCCTAATAAAATTCAATTCCCCGTAAACGCTTCCGTGATGGAATCTAGTATTTTTATCAATTATAGACCTTATTATGAGCAATCTATCTGTACCGGTCACAAGTTGCACTTTTGAGTTTTTTGGAAGAAAAAAATAAAAAGATCAAGTTCAGTAACTCAAGCTACCCTAATATAGTATTTTGACAATCGATTCCTCCTAAAGGCTTCCATGGAGGAATGTGTTTATTTTACCAATTATAGACCTAATTAAGAGCAATCTAACAGTACCGGTCACAAGTTGCACTTTTGAGTTTTTTGGAAGAAAAAAATAAAAAGATCTAGTTCAGTAACTCAAACTACCCTAATATAGTATTTTGACAATCGATTCCTCCTAAAGGCTTCCATGGAGGAATGTGTTTATTTTACCAATTATAGACCTAATTAAGAGCAATCTATCAGTATCGGTCACAAGTTGCGCTTTTGAGTTTTTTTGGAGAAAAAAAATAAAAAGTTCAAGTATCGTAACTACCCTAATAAAATTCAATTCCGCGTAAACGCCTCCGTGGTGGAATCTGGTATTTTTATCAATGATAGACCCAATTATAAGCAATTTATCTGTACCGGTCACAAGTTGCACTTTTGAGTTTTTTGGAAGAAAAAAATAAAAAGATCAAGTTCAGTAACTCAAACTAACATAATATAATATTTTGACAATCGATTCCTCCTAAAGGCTTCCATGGAGAAATGTGTTTATTTTACCAATTATAGACCTAATTAAGAACAATCTATCAGTACCGGTCACAAGTTGCACATTTGAGTTTTTTGGAAGAAAGAAATATTTTTTGATCGATTGATGTGGAAATTGTTTGAGCCAAAATCATGTTTTACTACGTATAACTCAGAAACGGTAGGATATAGGAAAAAATGATTCAGGTACAACTTGTAGATAATTTTATGGCCTTTCAACTTTTCCTTGAAAGTTTTTCTCTAACATGTACCGTTATTGAGATTTAAGCGAAAAATGAAAAAATGGACCCATTTCCCCCCTCCCCCCACTCCGGGGCTCCTCCTAGTGGCCCGGGGTTTTAGTATGTTTATTACCTAGGGACTCTTGACATGTTTCCGAAGAAACATCTTACGTTACTAACTCACGCACTCTAGAACTTTTTATTCAATGGACTATTTCGTTACGTTATTGTATTTTTTTCCTTGAAAATGGCGCGAATAAAGTAGTGGGATACAGCGAGTACTCTATATAATATTACAGAAACATAATATGGTAAAATTATTAAAGTAAAATTGTTAAGTAATTGATCTTAAGCGATCCTGTTGCTTCGTTCTGATTTTTACGGTCATTAAAAAAGGAACTTTCTGTTGCGGACCCGACTTTTTGACACAAGAGATATTGATAAAGTAATGTTGAAAATTGAGAATCTGCAAAAAATGATTAGTAGTTTACCAGCGATCATTTACTTATCTTTAAACGCATTTAATAAATTGATTTTCTTGATATTTCTTATTTCAACAACAGCAATGAAAACAAGTAAAATATTAACTACAACATGTTTTACCATTAGATTTCTTATTTTAAAATATTTTATATGCTATGTGTTAATCATTAATGAATATTAAAATACTTTTATTTTATTTTACAGGAGCTGTTCTACATGCAAGTCTGTTCAAGATGCCCTCGCACCTATCCCTGGCTGGGAAATCCTCTCGGAGAATAAATTATCGACCAATAAAATAATATAGATATTATTTCCTGTTCGTTTTATTTCTTTCCTCGATATTAAAAGACAATCACTATCGTGTATCTTTGTGTTAGCACAACGATGATTCTCTTTGTAACTTTATATTCTCTAGTAAGTCTCTAGTGTAGAACCAACTCAGTCAGAATTTTCTATTTCTAAAGTTTCAGATTACTATGTAAATAAATCATGACTTCACATAATCCCACTAGTGCTATTTGGAGATGTGAATCATTAAAAAAATGAAATGTAATTTTTTATTACAACACCATTGTTATCAATATAAATTGCCCTCACTACTTTAGATTTTTAAGTGTGCAAGATAAAATTACTCGATCTGAAAACGAAGTACACAAGTCAATGAATCAACTTGGAACAAGTTAAACTTTTAACACATTTTCTTCCGATAAAGATAGCGAAGTTTACAGAAAATTGATTAGCTCCTCTGAAATAAATCTAAAGTACGAGTACCTACACAATTATTTTAAGACCAAATTACTTGAACATTTGATTAAATTAATTTCTCTAGTATTGCTCACGCCAATATAATCAGGAACAATTTTTAGACTTTCTTTTTTTCTCTCAAAAGACGTGTGATTAGATCAATACAAAATTTAAGAATTTTAAGATGTGCATTAGATTCAAATTACCTGTGAGTTGAAGTGTGTATGCTACTTAGGTATTCAATCTAGTACCTATATAAAATGAGTATAACATTATAATTAATAATTATAAACCTTTAGATAAGTATGTCAATAGATATAAAAGTCGTAAGTGTAGTTCTAATTTCCATATAACATTGAACGTAATAATAATATAGCGCAATAACGTTAGGAAGAGCTGTTCATAAAAATTATATCGCCAATTGAAGGCTTGAATAAAATAAAAAGGGTGTACACTACTGGTATTCTTTATTTATTTTTATGGAACAGTGCTTAAAGTACTCTGTAATGTTCAGAATATTGTCTGATATCTGGGTCATCTACATAATATTATAACGGGTACCTAATACCTATAAGTCACCGTAACATTAGTTACATCAACGCTTCATCAACGTTAGTAGGTTCATTATAAATGGCGAAATTATAAATTGTAGGTAGTGTGAAGTGTGAAGTCCCATGTCCCCTAGTGGGGTAAGGGGCAGATGCATTATACATCTGGTTCACTGATCGAATTTATTTAGAGACAAGTAGGTGATCAGCCTTCTGTGTCCTGCCAGACCGAGACATTTTTTTTTCTTCGTCTCCACCGGGAATCGAACCCAGGACCCCTCGGTTTTACGCTCACGCGTCAACCACTGTACTAAGGAGGCGGTCACTTGTCACTTGCGGTCAATTGTAGGTAGTAGGTACCATGAAAACTATACCGGACTATTTTAGTTATCGCGTAAGTTATTTTTCGTTACTTTACAATCAGTTAATAATCCCGCGAGTTATATTATAAAATAAGTAACGATATAGGTATCTCATCTTACAGTAACATATTATATATGTAATAAAAAAAATATGTAAAGCAATTTTCAATATTTTTTATTATTATTATAAGTCAACATTTTTTTTATATTTATCTACGCACTGTTATTTGTTTGTCTTATAGACAGTTTTCTGCGAATCTAATGTTATGATGCTAGGGGGATGATTCTTAGCAAATAAAATAGTTTGGAAAATCCAAAAGTGCACGCCTCATAATTTTTTTTTAATAATTATTTTTGTTTATTTAATAACAATTAAACCACATCGAATCAGACCCTGAAAAATGAAAGGGTTCTATTCCTGAGCATACTCAAGCGTAAGAGAAAAAAAAGACTCGATTAGTAAAGTATTTCGGTCGCTATCGTGTTAACAAGAAAATCCTCCGCACATACAGACACACGGACGTCCAAGACAGAACTTTTTTAAACTGTTTTTAACTAGTTTAAATAACAAAAATGACATCAAAAATATCATGAATGTTAAAAATAGTGTTTTTTCTTAATATGTGTGTGTATGTATTATCTTACAAGTGCAATGTATGATTCATAAAGACATTTTAAGTTTGAAAAATCAGATGTTTTGCGCGAAGTGACAGTAGTACCCACCTCAACGCTTCGCTTATGAGGCGTGCAAAACACCAATGTCTCTAAATAGAATCGTGTATTTATTTGTAGTATCAAAGAACATGTTGGCTCATTATGATTATCTTCTAAGTACATAAGTTATAATAATAAAGGAGAAATATAGAAAAACATTGAGAAACAATTTATAAAAATGTAAGGTTCTCCTGTCGTATTTACTTAGTTTCCTAGTAAAAATAGTATTTTTTTTAGGACATTATTAGAAGAATCAGAAGATAATAGAAAAATACAGTGCCTAGGTGATTAGAAAAATAATAATGATATTATAAGAAGACCCTTACTTAACACGGTTGCCTATAACACCTACAATCTACAGTAATAAACAGTAAAGTAATAAAAAAAAACAGTAAAAGGAGACACTATTTTCCTTCTTAAGTTATAAACTGTGAGACACCATTTCTCTAAAGTTCAAAACAACCCACAGTCACAGTCAGTCAGTCAGTACAGAAAGAAACTATGAAGATGGCTGGTTCCAGTCAATGGTACGGAACGTCGAAAACACTACATTGGTGCCGTGATGGTTCAATCAATGAAATAACATTTCGTAACCTGCATTGGTTACGAAGAGCTCTTGATTGCTTTTTAGTACAGATTAATACAATACAAGACGTCTATAATATAGTATGTATTTAGTATCCGTAAAGTAGCTAAAAGTTTTGAAGTCAGGCTAAAGTAAATTAAAGCCAGTTTTCAAAGTCAGAAAACTGGCTTTAATTTAATTTAAGAAACCTTAACTGGTTATGCCACTTCAAAACTTCATACTCAAACCAAAAAAAAAAATTGAAACATAGATAATATTTTAAGACAGAAATACTGTATACCTACTACATTGTACCATAAAAGCAGTTTTCGAGCGCACTAATTAAAATTAATCAAGAGAGGTTCCTGGAAACCAAAAAGTTCGTGACATAAAATATATTTTGATGTTCCAAAATTAATTTAGATTATCAAAAAGGTCTATATTTAGTTCATACATTCTGTTCTATAATTATAATCAAGGAGAATTATGTATTCTTCTTGTAATTAGACGCTTCTTATAAAATTTCATTTGGATTTTCTTAGAGTGAAGTCTTACAAGGTACTATAAACCATTATAAGAATATTAATTTAATCTATAATTATTTTTATTTTATAGGTTATCGTCAGTGAGATGTTAGATTAAGGAATATCGTTAAAAGCCTTGCAAAAGAACTGATATTTCTCGTTGAGTTCTGTAGTCACTTGTACGCAAGGCATTTGGATGTAAGTCACGTATTTAAATCAATAATTTATGCCTATTTTCAAGGTCTGAAAGCTCTGAACAATATTCAGGATTGCTATGTTGAAATATTAATGAGTCGCTTTTGTACAGAATATTTGAAAAGACCGAAAAATTATTGATATTTTGATTGAAATGTGTAAACCTTCTTGATTTTTTTTTATTAGGTACTAAAATACACATGCAGCGATCCCGGCTTTGCCCGTGGTAGCATATTATACCGAGCACTCAACAGTCACGGCGTTATGCAACGGTGAAATAACTTTTCAAATGGGTTCCGTAGTTCCTGAAATTTACGTAATAAAAATACCAAAACGTTATTAAGTAGTTACAACTCCTTTTCTTTCAGAGAAACATGGCATGCAACTCCTGCCCCTGTACCTTTTTATCCATGGTTAGGAAATCGTCTCGGACAGTAATACCACAGGTAATACGAAAAATATTAAAAGATAACTGCATGACTAGTGTATTATTTATTTTCCTCATATTATGAAAGCTCTTATTGTCTTAGCAAAGCTCAAACAAACGATATGTTTTAATTTTATCGTTGTTAGCTCTATTTACATACATTTTTATTTTTTACATATTATTATTATAGAATAAGTAAAGTAACGATATAAAATTTGCTAAGCCCGCTCTCTAACTTTTTACCGCGAAATCTTTTCATGCCGCCGCCATCTTGGAGATTTCAATAACGTTCACCAATGAAAGCATTTAGTACATTGTGCGTAGTAGAGATGGCGCTTTATTTAAACAAAATTAGTTTACTTTTTAGTTGTTACTAGCTGACACATACGTAGTATATTATTATTAGTCTGTGCTGACACTCTGGCACTGCTGGTGTTTCTTTTTTGTTATTATCTATTTAAATTTTTATAGCGCTAATAGCCTAATCCAATAAGAATAATAAAATAATATTCGTTCAGCCTTTCTTGAGTTATTGGTGGTATAAACTACATATAAACTTACAACTTACTTACAACTACATGTACACGACTTTCCTTTATAGTTGAACTAGATTTCCGCCCGCGGCTTCGCCCGCGTTTTCAAAGAAAAACTTGCATAGTTTCCGTTCCCGTGGGATTTCCGGGATAAAACCTATCCTATGTGTTAATCCAAGTTACCCTCGATATCTGTGCTAAATTTCATTGTAATCGGTTCAGTAGTTTTTACGTGAAAGAGTAACAAACATCCATACATCCATACATCCATACTTACAAACTTTCGCCTTTATAATTTTAGTATAGGATACAGGCTTTTACTTTGAATTTAAACATTAACCTAAATCAAACTGTACTTTAAAATCTAATAATAAATATTTTTAATAAAAACAGAATCTATGTAGGCTAAAAATGAATTGGGGATAGGTAGGTATAGTATATACAATTTAAATAAAAGACATTGTTTTTTAAATACATTTTATTATGTAATTTACACCGATACCTAACTACAATCTTAAAAACGGTTATAATGAGTCTTTGATTGAACCTAACAATGCAGTATCCTGCTATTATACAATTATTAATATTAATTTTAAGCTATAGAAAATACGAAACGATTTCTAGTAATGAAAAGTACTAAAATTTTAAGTTTAATTTGGTATTTACTTCATTATAAATTAATTTATTAATATTTATGGTAGGTTCGACGAATATTTCTACTGTTTTTAAATTATATAAGACATTGCATATGGTAGGTAAAATGTTATTTAAAGAGATTACTTATTAAAGTAATAATTACAATACTTCAAAAATACTGCCAACTGTTAAAATTATTGTATAAAATCCATTAAATTATTCTAAATTGTATGATGTACACATAATAGTATTATTTACATGCATAAGTACATTAAGTATAAGTTAAGAAAATTAGGTATATTGACGGTGATTCTATTACATTTAATAAGCATTACCTCTCACTCTTATCAGTTGGGAAAGAAAAGGGCAGCTGATGATACCTATTCTTTCATTTTATTCAAGACAAATAATAGATATATCATTTTTGTTATTTAATTTATTTTAAAACTTTTTTTAAACTTCATAGTAGTTATTTTAAGCTTTATTATATGATGATGATTCACATAATTGTTATGGCGGGAAAAATTCACGGCTATAGATTTCACAGACTTAAAATTTCTTAAATTTATGAAAAAAAGAAACAGTATCGTAATAGAATCACCCTCAATTTTAGTGAAAGCTATCACAATCTAATAAAATAATTTACTAAATATTATCAATAATTTACAATGCTTATTACTTATATTAAAACATGAAGATTGAATTAAAAGATTCCCTTCTGAGGTAGAACGTAAAAATAACTTAACACTAATAAGTACATATTGCGAATTTATTTACATTTATGAATTATTAATATAAATATTAATGTTATTGCGGGGTACATGTTAAATAAAAAAAATGTTTCATACAATTCTAATAATAATGTCTACAATTAGAACGCAAAAATTAAACTTAATTGTATCATAATAATTATGTAATTAGGTAAATGGTATTTGAACAACGCTGAAAAAATTATACCTACATATTTTGAAAAATAAATTCTCACGAAATTTTTCTTAAAAGCATAATATTGAAATAAACTTAAATAAGTCAATGATACAGCAACATAAATCAGAATTAAATTATTAAATATCTTAACTAAAATATTAACAAAGAAACTATGTACAACTTTTTACATAAAACGTAAAATATAATAAGTTAGTAGTTAATACTGTAAATAATATTAAAGCTTATTAAAATTACATAATGCTAAGAATTATATTAAATAAATCAGTCCATTGAAAAAACTTATTCTAAGCATGAATAACATACAAACATTTTGATAACGCAAGTATCCATAGTCTCAAATACAATATTATTATGATTTTATTGTTGAAATACCAGAATTATAAAAAGAGCGTGTGTGCCGAGCACACGTGTCAGAAGTGAAACTTCTTTGGCAAGATACAAAGATACCAAAAATTGTCGCCTTTCTCCATGACGTGACGGTATTGCCATGATGCGACTTGAAATTTTACTTTTAACGCACCTACAGAAGTGTCACTTCAAAAATGCTCTTGACATGCTATTGAGCTAGAAGAATTATATGTAACTATTAGGAGCGCCGCGGCGCGCCGCGGGCGCGCTGCCGGCGTGCATCGGGTGCGCTATTGTCATTTTGTATGAAATAATTTTGGGGCGGCGCAACCTTGGCACAACCGTGGCGTGCCGCCTCGTCGCCTTTCCAAAATTGTTTCATACAAAATGTATAAGAAGGACGTGGTGCAAAACAGATTCAAGAGGTGCGCTAATGGCACGCCCGCGCCCGCGCCGCTTGTGTTTGACCCGCGCCATAGTTTATTTATTGGTTCAGCGTGGGTTCACCAAACATTCTTTTTGACGTGACATAAATAATAAATTTAAGCAGTAACCTTAACTTGTGTAAGAAACAGAACTTTTAATTAACAAAATTGAAATATAACTTCTAGCTAATGTAACTATATGAAATTAAATCAATTCACATTCCAAATTGTAAAAAAAAAACAGAATTACAGTTTTTCAAGAGAAGACGTATTTCCGAATTGAAATAAAAAACGGAACATTCTGCTTTCAGAACATCAACACATTTTATCGTCATGTAGGTACAAAATAACCATAGTAAATAGAATACGAACAGTAACTTAATTAAGCCTTTCCGATTAAATTATCTACATAGTATAAAGTCTTCATACTGTGTTATCTACGAACCATTCAAACAATAGGCTTGTTACGTTGGATGAAAACGTTTCGTTTGTTCTTTGAAGCTCTCGTTTCTGACAACACCACTGATGAGTCTTGTCGATGCATATGTATGTAAGCAGTGAGTTTTTTTTATGAATAGTAGATAAAATCATCATAGTCTGCAAAAGAGCTATGTTTAATTATTATCTTTAAAAGGTATGAATGTATTTCAAACATTTTGTCAATTTCGCCACTGTTCGTATATCTGTTTTCTGTGACAAACCATTCTCCTTATAAAAGGTATGTAAATTTTGAACGTTTTGTCAGTTTCACTAATGTTCGTATTCTGCTTACTGTGATAAACGATAGTAAGTATGGGATAACCAGTCGAACATTTTGTCAGTTTAGCCGTGTACTACATGTTTACTGTGTTAACTTTTTTGTTACTGTACTAGTACAGTAAAAGGGGAGTGCTTGGCCACTGTTAAGCCGAAATTTTGTGTCAGTGTTTCGGGTCATTTGTAACAGGATGGCGGTTCTACAGGGGTCTTAGTACGCAATGACAAAAAGAAAAATGATGGTCAGAACACTGATACCGGATACCTTAAGATACTGTAAATTGTAATATTTTATATTCGAGAATCTTAACATAAAATAATATTATAGTATCTTTACCGTGTGTGACGCGCTTAAAAGGTATGTAAATTTTTAATGTTTTGTCAGTTTCACTAATGTTCGTATTCTGCTTACTGTGATAAACGATAATAAGTATGGGATAACCGTTCGAACATTTTGTCAGTTTCGCCAGTGTTCCTTTTTGAAGTGAAACTTCTTTATCGGGGTTGGAAAAAAAATTTAGTGTAACATTTTTTCGTTACGCGTGACATTTTTCCGTTACGCGCCATCTTTTTCTTATCCCTACCACGCGTGATTCGACGTATTTCTGTAAAGTTGAATACTTACTGTAAATTATTTAAAAAAAATAAGGTCATAAAGAAGTTTCACTTCTTACGTGTGTACGTACACGCATACATTTTTATTTTGTTACTATACTATTGTACAGTAAAAGGGGATTGCTTGGCCACTGTTACTGTTACATTTCCTTTCTAGTTGCACACATGATGGTCTCGCTTAGACCTGCAGACCTCGCAGTGCACGCGGCAGCACCACACGAAGCGGCAGCGGCACTTCTCCTCGTGGTCGCGCACGCGCGTCTGGTAGCCGCGCCCGCAGCACAGCAGGCGGCACCCGTCCAGCGCTGCTGACGTGCGGTTGCACGTGCGCCCGCGCGTGCCCAGGATGCCTAGCCTGGGAGAAGATTTTAGTTTCCGATAAGATGATAGATAGAACAAGAGTGATGAATGAAGAACAATATTAACTTATTTGACTGACCGGTTGGCATGGTTAGTAGTGGCCCTGCCTTCCAAGCCAGAGGTCGTGGGTTCGATTCCCACCCGGGACAAATATTTCATGAATATAGATGTTTGCTCTGTGTCTAGGTGTTAATTATCTATATAAGTATTTATTTAAAAATTATGTATGTATGTTTATCAGCCATCTGGTTTCCATAACACAAGCGAAATTAGTATGGGATCAAATTGTGCCTTGTGTGAAAATTGTCCTGAAAAATATTTATTTACAAGGGACACAATATTAATTACTTATTTATTTTTGACACTTTATTATACATATTATTTTTATAAAATAGATAAGGAAATAAAAAGTCTTATACAGCATTAATATGTCTGATGGACGGCCTTATCGCTTCAGAGTGATCTCTACCAGGCGAACCCTTAGGCAAAGGATAAGTGTTAGCTGTATAAAGCGAGGCATCAAAATTTGATTTGTATAATTTTTTTCCGAAGCAAAAAGGTATGGATAAAAGACATAACTACAGTATTGGTTTTCGAGGTAAAGCAAAAAGGTATGACGAAAAGAGAAGAAGAAGGTAATATGGTAAAATGATTGTATCTCGGGCAAGTTTTCGTACGTTTGCTACATTGTAGCTTATGAACGGTTATATTATGAAAAAGTAAAATTTTCATAGCTTAAGACTATGATAAATTTCTACATGAGCTGAAAGTGTAACAGTAATGAAATTATGACTTTCACATTCTATGAGAATTGCTGAACAAATTTCTTACAATTAAAATTGCAGCTCGAAAATGACGCAAGAACTTATATTTTTATACTTACTCGTCATTAGGTTCGCAGTAATCAGGCGAATCTTCGAGATAAACAAGATCAGTTTTATTCGGCTTCTTCATATCAGAGTGTATCGGTCGCAGCTTTCTTATATTTTTGCCTCTTTTCCGCTCTACCACCTGGAATAAGAAAATTAACACTACAACGGTTCTGTGTATTTTTGGATAATTGAATAATTCAAAAACGCTTCTAAAAATACTTCTACCAAAAATTGTCTTTCCCTCTATAGGTACCTTGCCTTTACCTTATGTAAACTGTAAAACTGTACTTCTACTACGATTTCTCTCCATCTCGACCTCTAACCTAAAATATATATCTTTGCAAACATTTAAATTATCATTAGTTAATTTCTTAGTATCACGTGAGCCTGAGCCGGGCCGATAAGCGCTTATATTATAAGCGCCGATAAGCGCTTATAAGCGCTTATAAGTTTCAAGCTTTCTTTCTGAATACGCCCTTATCTACTATATAAAAATAAGTCGGGTTTTCATTCCTGATGCTATAACTCACACGCACGAACCGATTTCCACGGTTTTGCATTCGTTGGACAGGTCTCGGACTCCGTGAGGTTTATAGCAAAGAAAAGGTGTCTCTGGTGGCGAAACGGAGTTCGACCGGTTTGCTTAATTATTAAATAAAATCCCTCACCTTAACATGCGACGCGCCTTCATACCGCGTAGTCAGCGCGTCACCAACAAGCCGCAACTGCGGCAGGCGGCGCCAGCACACGCGCACGGAGCACGAGCCCGACATGCCGTGGCACTTGCATACACGCTGCATGCGGCCACGTACCGCCTGGATAATAGAGCAGGTTATCAATGTTATTATAAGTAAAACCAATACCAATAAATCCTACTAATATTATAAATGCGAAAGTTTGTAAGGATGGATGAATGTTACTCTTTCACGCAAATACTACAGAACCGACTACAATGAAATTTGGTATGTAGGTAGCTAAAGGCGTAGGCTACTTTTTATTTCGGAAATCCCACAGAAACGGCAACTAAGCGGGATTTTCTTTAAAAATGCGCGCGAGGCCGCGGGAGGAAATCTAGTAAATAAATAAATGGTGAACGAAAACTTAAACTGCCCGATAAAATGGTTCAGCTAGGCTTTGATACTTTGAACAATCACACTTTGAGCGACCTTAAAATAATAAAATGTTCATATTTTCTACGAAACAATGATCAAGTGGTTAAAGAGATAAATAAATAATGTATTAATTCAAGTTATACTTTATTATGGTGGCATTACGTCTCAACTCTCAACTATCACAGCCTTAATCACAGCATATAAATACAAGTAAGTTTTCCTTCACTTACCCGACGTCCCGCTTCATTATTATGTAAATTCATCAGTCCTTCATCAGTTTCCTTATCTTCTTTGGCATCAACAAAATCGCGACTGAACATTTCTCCATATCTTATATCCTGAAAGCAAATGTTTCCTTATTTAATACATTTCATAAATCTGCAAGTTGTGTTTAATTCTCGTTTATTACGGAGATAAAGTCTTCTTCCTCCGTATCAGTTTACGAATCTGGTTTGTTAGAAGAAGACAATCATTAATATGTGGGATAATTATTTATCATGAAAATTCTTGTATCTCCAATAACTACATTTTCATTTTAACTAGATCTCTAGGCTTGCACTATTTAATATTCGATCGGTGAAGCATATCATTTTTTAACGCGAAGTTGCAAGAATATTTTACATCAGCTGTGTTTATAATGACAGCATTTTCTTTATTTTCAGTATTAATATAATAGTATACACAAACGTATGGTTGAATTTTGTATAAATTCATTGGTTATGTGTTTACACCATTCTTCGGATGAAGTATTAAAAAAAAAGGTTCCAACCAAAATAAAGCATAATGTTTAAATCACAACTTAAAGGCTTCCAATCAATTACCTCAGAACACCCTCCCCACTGCCAATGCCGTGGAGTCCGCTTCCTCACTCTCGCATCACACGAACACTCATTGAGTTCGCCCCGACTGCACGCTCTGGCCACTGAGTGGGCCAGCGCAGCTGACGACAGCGCGTGGACGAACGCTGCTTCACGAGATTCTGAAAGAGACATAACATAAATTTTAGGATAATATTTTAATTGGATGGATAATGGACTGATCCCTTAAGGGACGCGCGTGTCCCAGCAGTGAGAATATATTATGGGCTGTGATGATGATTTTAATAATTACCTACACGCTCTGGTCACTGAGTGGGTAGACCGATAATGATAGAGCGTGGACGAAAGCGGCTTCGTGAGATTCTGATATAAAGAGTGTACCAGTTTTAGCTAATCAAGATATGGCCACTGACTGGGACGCGCAGCTGATGATGTGCGTGGACGAACGCTACTTAGCAAAATTCTAGAAGAGATCAATGATATTATAGGCGTATAGAAACTAGAAAGTTAATTATCAGAAATAGTTAAAACTATGTATTCAGTATTAACAATTATCAATTTAATATGACTATGATATTATAAATTATTTGTATGATTAGCGCGTATTCAGATAGACATAGGAGGGACTTGTGTTTACAACGAATCATGGATGCGTCATATACCTACCATTCCTTCTAAATTTACATCATAAAATTATTATAAATAAACATTCTATTCGATTTTATATACAATATTTGATCGATTTTCACGGAATCGATTCCAGTATTCTCGTTCTATTTAGATTATCGATATAATTGAAATTCGTTAAGCCAAACACAAACTTGAAAAGCTGATAACAATTATGCACTTCCCATGTTCTATATTTCGAAAAAATCAGTTCATTGACCATCAGCAATTCTAAGAACCAATGTGATTGACCTGCGCAAGGGCTCGTTAAGTTTGAGGCTCCAGTAGCGCCCGGCATCATGGAAGGTCAGGTTATATTGGACCGATGATCGCAGGGTTTGTTTAACAAACGGACGGGTTCCATCAACGCGTACGCACGTGATCTCGGTAATAGACAATTGAAAATAAACAAATGCCATGAAGAAGTAATTCCTTGAAAGTCTTGAAGTGATGTAATGTGTGGGTGATCCACTTTTATACAAGACGTTGTGGTTCTTAGCTATTTTCGTTTCAGTCGAACACTTATTTAGAGTTGGTTGGAGGATAATAAAATTCACTCTTCCTTAATAGAAGTGTTTTTTCCTTATTTACTCAATAAGTAAACAAAAGGATAATATAAACAAAGATATTTTAGAAAATAATACAAATCACGAAGAGTATTGTATGATGAAAAAGCTACAATTTTAAGCTTCTATTGTATCGTTTTTTTGTTTTTGTTTCATTTGTACATGTAATATTTCTAATAATTATTTGGTAAATTACAAATAGAATTATTTATGCATAGGTATATCGGTATATTTGTAGATCATTTTACGCGGGCAGTTAATATATTTACAGAAATGATAATTAGTAATGAATATGACATTAACTGCTCTCTTTATACTTATAATTATTTATAAAGCAAATTTTAAAAAATTGCTAATAAACATTATTTTTAGCAAAACATCTCCACCCCTACATAAAATAACATCAAAATGCCCAACACTCCCTAAAAATCCCTTTAAAATAATTCCAGTGAATATATTCGTATTACCAGTAAGTATTCCTAAGCAGTAAGCATCTGTATTTACCAGAGTATCCGCTTAACCACCTGTATGTACTAATTGACGTTACAAAGGAAACGAATAGTTCAAACGATATACCGCCCTTTGATCCTAAAAGGGCTGTTTATTTGATATTTTCTAATTCTGGCTGATTTAGTATCGTATGATACAAAGTAAGAGCGTATCAGCTTAGGTAAACTAAAATTGCCAACAATTTATTAACGAAATAGCATATTATTATGTGTAGTTACAAATTTAGGAGTAATAATTAAAGATGTGATTGATATTATTATTGTATTTAAACCAATGGAAAAATATGATTGTTATTGCAATTTACCGTAATTCGTGGTTTTTTTTATTATTGTTTAGTCTATGGTTTACACTTCGCGTCGTGACAACAGCGTCATAATAATTATTGACAATCATTTTTTATCTGTGATCAATTTCATTCGCGCGCTTTTTCCTCTCTGACTCCATAATTTAGTACAACTTCACTACTTCTTCTTAAATAATTTTATGTTATGTCTAGTTTATCTTTCAGTTAAAATGATAATGTATAAAAATATACCCTATTAATCCTTCCTACTAAAAATTTGTGTTAATGGATGTGTCATGTGTGTGTGTTTGTTTGTTACTTTTTCACGCAAATACTACTGAACCGATTACAATGAAATTTAGCACCCAAATAGAGGGTAACTTGGATTAACACACATTTTATCCCGGGAATCCCATGGGAACGGGAACCATGCGGGTTTTTCTTTGAAAACGCGGGCGAATATACGTACATATTAATTATACTTACTAAATTTCAGCACTCCGCCGAATATATCAGTGGAGTTTTCAACAGTACTGCAGTTCCACCGACTATTCCTGAATTGGTGCTGACATTCCTCCACCGCTTGCATCGCTCCTGTTTGTAAAACCTGAAATATATAGTTGCTTATTTATAGAAGTTGGTATATTAGAAGGTGAAAGAAGGTTATTAAGGTTGTATATTAAGATGTTTAAGAAATTGTAGTTATCAAATAGTAGATACCTAAGGATGGAACTTTGTATTGTGGCGTTACCACTTTTATTATCTATATTTTATTGTCTGTGGCGTTCTGAAACGGAACGCACTTGACCAGATTTCAAATAGATTCGACTGTTAATTTAATAAATAAATAAATAAATATTATAGGACATTATTACACAAATCGACCTAGTCCCACAGTAAGCTCAATTAAGGCTTGTGTTGTGGGTACTAGGCGACGATAAATATAATATTTAATAAATATTATATTTATCTAATATAGATATAGATAATAACTTATATATAGATAATAACACCCAGACCCAAGAACAAATAATTGAGTTCATCACACAAATATTTGCCCTGACCGGGGATCGAAACCGGGACCGTCGGCTCAGTAGGCAGTTACTTTACCACTGCGCCAACCGCGGCGTCAAATTTTCTCTAGTTATTACGCAGTAGTGTGACGCAGCAGTAGTGAAGACGGGTCGAATCAGTTGCGCTTTTACAATCGGGACGATCTGACGCACACTGTCGTTGCTGCTTCCGGAGGCTAGTCATGGAGGGTAGCGGGATCCGAGGCACGGTGCACCGCTGGCCGACCGCTGGTCAGTAGGGGGCCCAAGTAGCGTGCTAGCCACATGTGAAAGGCTGCCCCGCCAACCAGCGAAAAATCCCAAGTTGCGCCATAGTGCCGGTTGGCGACCGGATGAGAGGGCCCTATGGACAACTTGGGGGGGCTCGGGCGTCCCCGCAGTCTCCAGACTAGTCCCCGTCACTGCGGCTTCTAAGTGTGTGTCTCAGGTCCAGTTGTAAAGCGCCTCGATTCACTACCGTCTTCTTACCTTCTTCACTCTCCTCTAAAAAAAACATGAAAAAGGCAAGATACAGAAATAAGTTTGCACAGCGGCAGCACTCCCTCTCGCTGAAAGTGGACCTCACCAATATCAGAGGTCTCCACTCAAATCTCGCTGCAGTCCACTTCCACCTTGAGACTCATAAACCCTGTATCTTGTTCCTCACGGAGACGCAGATAAGATGTCCGTCTGATTTGGCGTACCTGTCCTATCCCGGCTACACCCTGGAGCACAATTTTAAAGCTCGGTCAGGTGTGTGCGCGTACGTCCGAGACGACATCTGTTGTCGGCGTCTCCGGTATCTTGAAGACCCCCATTTTTCCGTACTATGGATGCTGGTGGACACAGGCCCAGAGAAACTTCTCTATGCATGTGTCTACCGAGCGCACAGCGGAGACCAGGAGACGATCAGGCTCACAGAGTACCTAAGTGAGGTGGCGGACGCTGCTCAACACAAATACCCTTCCGCTCAGCTTGTGTTACTGGGGGATTTTAATGCCCACCACCAGGAGTGGCTATACCCATACCAGTGCACTGACCTCGCTGGGAGAGAGATGCGTAAACTTGCTATAGCATTGAATCTCACCCAGCTGGTTCAAGGAGCGACGCGGGTTCCTGATGTTGAGAGCCATACGGCCAATTGCTTGGACCTTCTGCTGACAACAGATCCAGACCGTTACTCGGTAGCGATT